>NC_065570.1:65482476-65788179 GCF_937616625.2 Mercurialis annua
ATATAGCTTCATCATCTGATTTAACTTTGTTAATTCTAAATAAAATCTAAATTCTGTTTTATTATATTGGAAACAGAAAGTTTTTTATTTTATGTCACAAATTCTGTTTTATGTCACAGATCTGCTTCACACTTTGTCTGAAATTCCAAGAAACCTTAATTTTATTGAGCACACAAGTGACATCGGCTGGAAGGAGTATGGAGTTCATTTATTCTCTAATTTTTCTTAATCTTTTTATTAATTTGTTGAATTTGTGTACTAAGAATGAACTTTCTGCTGTGTTCCACAGATATCATAGAGCTAGGCCTGTAATTATTGATCCTGGGCTCTATAGCTTACAAAAGTCAGATGTTTATTGGACATCAGAGGAAAGACGCTTGCCAACAGCCTATAAATTGTTCACTGGTAAGACAAATCACCAATTTAATTTGTTTTTAATCATTTACTAGCAATTAGAGACACAAGGATGATAGACCTGATAATAATTAATTTGTTTTTATTAATTTTGGAATATAATTATAATTGTTGTGTTAAGTGCCGATTAATACAGATTCGAGCTCTTATAATAGAGTTTTACTTGTAGAAGAAGTCATGTGATTGAAATTTCAGTTTAGAACAATGTAGCTTTCTCTGTTTTCAGATTTAGAAGTATAAAAGCTATGTAGCAGTAGCAGCTGCAACTAGGGGTGTGTAAAAGTCAAACCAAACCGCTAAAATAAATTCAGTTTGGTCTGAAAATTTAATAGAAGAACAATTTTTTTAGTTCAGTTTAGTTTTGGACGTAAAAAAAATCAATTTCGGTACAAACAAAATCAAAAATCAACCAAACCGATTAGCTTGATTTGGTTCAGTTTGAATGCTTTTATAATATGCTTATAAATTCAATTTCATTCGGTTTTGGAATAAACCAATTTATTTTTTTCAGGTTCTGCTTGGATGATGCTCTCTCGTCCTTTTATCGAGTACTGCATATGGGGATGGGACAATCTGCCGAGGATAGTCCTAATGTACTATGCAAATTTCCTCTCTTCGCCGGAGGGTTATTTTCACACAGTAATCTGCAACGCCGAGGAGTTCAAGAACACAACAGTAAACCATGACCTTCACTTCATATCTTGGGATAATCCTCCAAAGCAGCACCCTCATTTTCTCACTCTTGATGATTTCCAAGCTATGGTGGATAGCAATGCACCATTTGCAAGAAAATTCGACAGCGACGATTCGGTGCTTGATAAGATCGACTCCGACATTTTAGGTCGAAATGCTGACGGGTTTTCGCCAAGTGGGTGGTGGTTCAGTAATGAAGGAGATTCAAATATGAGTGTCCTTAATAATATCAGACCAAACAGCACTGACCTTAAGCCTGGTCCAGGTGCTGAAAGGCTCAAGAATTTCATCACTGGTCTTTTGTCAGCAGAAGATTTTGATTCAAGTCACTGCATTTGACACAGTAAAAATCTATTTGATATAGAAATAATGATGCAGAAAGGTTGCATTATCATCTGTATACTTAGCTGAGTAGAAATGTTACAATATGAAATTGAAGAAAAATAAAGTTAAAGTAATTTGTTTAACTGCTTTTTTTCTTCGGAATTTGTTTAACATTGATGTCACTTACACGGTATTGAAACCCAAATCTTGATATTTGCACATAAGAAAACACTCAATTACCACAACATTTTTACTTTGATGACTTTCTTAAATTACAGTGAAAAATCCTTGTGTGTTCTCCATCTTGAAATATGCTCACTCCATATTATCAATCTCCATCTGTTTGCTATGGATGTCTGCGGATTGTATATGGATCGTGTCTGTCTAAACACAAAAGATGATAGACTAGACACGAACACTTGCGATTAATACTCGTGTGTGATATATCAAAATTCAAACTTGACATGTTTATAACACAAGTTACATGACATTTATAAATACTTATTTAATATAAATACAAAGAAAATTATTAATATCTATTAAAATAAAAAATATAATAAAAAAATATAAAAATAATTAAGAATTTAATAAAATTCTAAATATTTAATAGTGTTTAAATAAATTAGACAAGGTTAACCTGTTTAGACATGAAATAATCGTGTTATAAGTGGATTAACCCTTTTATAATCCAAATCCATTTAACTATGAGTCATGTCGTATCATTTAATTGTATCATGTCTAAAATTGTCAGGTCTACTACTGTCAGGGTTTGAGTCAATCCATCATGGGCAAATCAACCTAAATACGAACAAGAGAAGACAAGAATAAACCAAATCTTGAAAATAGGAGGCTTAACCTCTCCAATTGAGATGTTACATTGCCAATCAATACATAATTATTTGATTAAGGGAGCAATAAAATAGTTTACCATTTTGTTTGTGGAGTCTCACATTGGCAATCAATCTTCTTCAAAAAGCTTGACCATCTTCTTTCCAACATTATCTCCACTAAACAGTCCAATGAATGATGAAGGAATGCTCTCCACGCCATTTGAGACATCCTCTAGGATTTGAATCTTGCCATTACGAATGTAAACACAAGTTGTTGACATGAATTCTGAATGAAGGTTCAAGTGATCAGGCATTAAGAATCCTTGCATTTTGATCCTCTTGTACACTATATCTATCATATCGATTGTTGGTTTTCTTTCCATGTTTGTATACTCTGAGATTGCTCCACATGCAGATATTCTACCAAAGTTGTTCATATTGGTAATTGCTGCTTCCAGCATTTCGGATCCAACGTTGTCGAAATATATATCAATACCATCAGGAAAATACCTATTCAAGCATTTCAAACCACACGAGTTAAATTTTGGCAATGGCTCACCGATATCAATTGTCGGTTTAGTTCAGCTATTTAGTCCAACCAATTATACGATAATTGATAGTTGATTCATATTAGTATTTGGTGGATAACATCATTATATACTCAATAGGTGTTTTTTTTGAAATAATTTAGACCATTCATTGGACTTAACCAAAATTAGTTGAAATATATTATTACATATTATTGACAATAAGAACTCATACTATACAGAATCTGAGAGATCGATCGAACATCTAACCTCTTCAGGGTAGACTTTAAGTCAGTTTGTTCCTTATAGTTGAATGCATCATCAAATCCAAGCTTGTCTTTTAATAATGCTACCTATAAAATCATGTCAGTTTGACATATTTAGCTCACATTCTTATAATCATAAATAATATTGAATACGATTATATGACAGATTAAACCTTTTCTTTACTTCCAGCACACCCTACTACATAGCAGCCAAAGAGCTTTGCATATTGTCCTACCAAATTTCCAACTGATCCACAAGCAGCTGATACAAACACTTTCTCTCCTTTCCTAGGCTTGCATATATCAAAAAATCCAGCATATGCTGTCAGTCCACTGGATCCTGTAACTTGTTAAAACATTCAAACTAATTAATATGTGTTTTTTTTTGTCATTTTTAAACAAACAACGCAGCCAGAGATGCACATTTTATTGGTGATATATTTTTAAATTCTGAAAATTCTTTTTGATTCGGACTTGAACCGCATAGATTTGCATTCGCTAAAACTGTGCCAATTTCGACTAAGTCTACTAACCAATAAGGCCGATAAATCGAGTTCATTCCAGTTCTCACGGCCATAGCCTAAATAGTAAGTTATTATATTTTGATTTAGAAGTCTCGGATTTGATTCGTGCTTCCGATTGTAATTAAAAAGATATCGAGTTCATTACCTAATATGCTAAGATGGTAGGACAATGGGAAACCCAAAGGGTCCAATTTAGCTAACGAGGCAGGTGATTTTGTCACAGTATACTCTCCCCAGCTTATGAAACCCACAACCAAGTGATCCTTTTCATAGTCGGGATTGCCTGAAGCCACTACTTTTGCTATGCCTTGAGCTTCAATAGCCTGTCCATTCAAAATTTAGTTATTAACATATTGCCATGAATCCAAAAACATTATACACATAATAATATGTATTGCAATGGATCTGAGAGTTCATTTCAAGATAAGTATGCTTAGTAATTTGTAATCAGAATTACAAGTAACGCTGGTTCCCTTAATTTGTATTGTTCGTGTTAAAAAAACTAATAGAATTAACCTTTTTGAAGTTACTTACTTGGCCAGGAACGATTCCAGCTGAAGAATCGACGGCCTTGTGGGAAGAACTGTAACTCTTCATACGGTTCATCTGATAAGGATCTATGGATACATAGAGGTTTTTGAGGATGATGCAATTGGAATGAGGCTCAACCATTAAAGAAATTGCTTCCGTTTTGAGCTCAAAATCCGATTCCCTCGGTGCACCCTCTACATGACTCTTCAGAGCTATAAACCTGTTTATCACTTCCATTGCTATTATTGTTCTTGTTCTGCAACTGAAACTTCTTTCACCAAATTACACAATAACAATTTATGAAAAACTCATTACTCAGAGATGGACAATTTGTGGGACAGAGACATGAGGGGTTGGGGATAGGGTACCGCTGGATTGCTTGGAGGGGACAGAGCACTATTTTCTTGAATTAGGATTTTTGATGATGTGGTGGCCCATTTTTGTGCCATGTAGATTGTGAGATCAACCGACAGGTCTTCTTTTGGGGTTATATTCTTAGTGGACTCCTAAATGCCGCCCTTTTTTTTACTATCCACAGCTCCTATTATTACCTAAATACCCTTTCCCCTATTTTTATTTTGAAAATAAAAAAGCACAACTCATTTAAACCCTGACGAATGGATATAACGATTACTCCCTCCGGTCCATAATATTTGTCGCATTTGGCCATTTTAATAAATTAAAAAAATAATAAATATGTCTTGATCTATATGCTCTTTTACTAAATTGTCCATATTAATTACTATTTTTTATGTTTGACTAATGTTTTTATTCTTACTAAGTTATTTATTATTAGGGACAAATTTGGAAAATGACAATAAATGCTCTCTTGATATTCTAAATATGATAAATATTATGGACTACAAAAATTTCCTAAATGCGACAAATATTATGGACCGGAGGGAGTATTTAGTAAAAATATCGGAAAGGGAGCAAGATATCAGACGGAAACTTAAGATAAACGTTTGATTTACATTTTTTATAATTTTTTAATTGGGCGTTGACGTTTTTTCAAAATTAGCGGCGACGCCACCTATAATTTTTTTGAAAAAAATTAATAAATCAATTAAAATTACGTAATTAATTGTTTTGATATATTAGTTTAGTATAATATAATTGTAGAGAATAATTGTAGGGTTTCGAATTTATAACTTAAAATTTAGGGTTTATAATTTACAGTTTAGGGTTTAGAATTTAGAATTTAGTTTATAATTTAGAGTTTAGGGTTTAGGGTTTAATTTTAGAGTTTAGGGTTAGTTTTGAATTTACTTATGTTAATTTTATTTTTTAATTAATGTTAATATAAATAGTTTATTTCAATTAATGTTATTATAAATTGAATATTGCAGAGTAGAAGACCCGGTAGAGGAAAAAATCTACCTACTGCTCAGTAGCTACGGATGGATCCGGAGCTAGAGGGTTCGGGACCTCGACATGGCCATTCTCGTGGTGTGACCCCATCAAAATGTGTGGACACTGTCCAGACTGATCGGGGTCTCTGAAACAAATACATAACAATTATATTAATTTTTAATAAAAACAGTAATATATATAATTAATATACATCCATATGGAATCCGATGAGTTGAACTCAGAGCACAACCACACTGATTTACCACATCCGTACTCAACTCTACCATTCGCACCAGTTCCTCACATATTAAATCCAAACAGTAATGCGAGACTTTGCACGACATGTAGTTGAATGGGAATTTTTGACGTCGGACGCATGTGTTCTGTCTTGACTGTTCAAGTGTAACCTGCCAATATACATAACATTTATATTAATAATAATAACAATATTAATTTTCACAAACAGTAATATTAATAATGACAGTAACATGTCGAATATCACTCATCTGTAAATCTATAATCTTATCCACCTTTGTCCAAACAGTGTCTAGTGCACTAGTGTTGGTCATTTACCGCAAGTATACGGTATCCAACTCGTAATAGAGTGGACTATAAGTCCGGGTTGTCGAACATACGAGGATAATGGATTTGATGAGAATGAATTTTCTTAACAAGCCTAAATTCGGATAGTAAAACGAGTTTGAGAAGATTAACAACTAAATTAAACAACTAAAACAAACTAACTCAACAAACAATAATCAAACAAACGTTCAAAAGTAATTGACTAACAACTATCAAAACAAATATAGATAACGGGTAAACAAGTGGATAAAAGCGTTCAAGGGTTGATACTAGCAAATAATTATAGAAATCATGGATAACGAATATTATGGCATACAACACGAACCGAGTTGTTTCGAAAACATCAATTCCCGCTTTCTCGAGTCTCACAAAACGGCAAAACTACTATCCAACCAACCAGTTAATGTATAATTCACTCTCGTGACATTAAACACAAGCAATTAACAAGCAATTAATAATCCAACTCAACGGCTACCTAACTCCTAACCCGCTCTCACGGTGCTATGATTTAGGTTCCTAATCATTTGGTCTATCTAATTAACCATCTCTCAATGCATTAACCAAACACAAACCATACTTTAAGAGATCAATCTAAAACAAGCATTTGATTCAATGATTAGAACATGTAAACAAGTCATTCTATTCATTCCCAATCAACCAACAATCATAAGTCATATCAACCCCTGAACATAGGGGTTTAGCCAACCATGCTAAACATCATATTAATGATTAATAAACAAAAATAATAAAGAAATGCTTATTTAGAAGAATAAAAAAATAAACACTTGCATTAATAGATAAGACTTGTTTTAAAATAAAAGCTCCAAGCCACCAATAGTGATGGAAAATACAAAATCTGGAAATTATGAAGAAGATGAAGGTTGGTGGCTACACACAGACCCCAAAAACTCTAACTATGAACTAAAATTAGGGAATAATTATTATAATAAAAGTTGAATACCCTAAAAATAGATAAAGTGCCATATATAGGCAACACAAAAGAGGTGAGAAGACATCCTAGTACAAGTTGGGTTTGGCCAAAGTGGAAGTGGGCCTAAGTCTTGAATCTTCAAATTTAAAATCTGAGAGCAAGTTTAACCCTTGTCACGATCGTGATTTTCACTCAAAGTGAGTATCACGATCGTGACACCCTTCCTCCAAAGCTCTCGGTACATAAATTTACACTGGTCATGATTGTGACCTACAAAGTAAGTCAAGGTCACGATCGTGACATGAGTTAATTTTCTGCCGCACAACCACTAACTTCATAACTCAATTTAGAAACCTCCAAACGAGTTGGTTCTTGAACCCCTATAAAGTTTAGGATGTCTACTTTATTTCTTATGAAGAACACAAACTCGTTAGAAGTCTCTAACTACTCCAAAATCTTCAAATAGTGCAGTATGGTCAGATTCTCATGTATGCAAATGTGCTTTCAGCGTCTCTAAGAATTGCCACATCGTTTCTTTTTCGATTCTTCCCACTTTTAAGCCAAATACGCTCTGTAACGCTCCAATATTCCTGAAACACGCACACATACGATAAGGCACACAAATACCTCGAAATACGTGATAAAATACACTAAAGCGCACAGAAACAACTCGAGTACATAGGAGTATTTTACTCCTATCAACCGATGCAAGAGTTGAGCCACTAATTCAGCTGAGCATGTGCACTCTCCACTCTACATGTGGTGGTGTTTCCAATATGCAGCACTTTATTCGTCCAGTGATACGCTTAACTTGTATAATACCTTTTTTAAGTATAATGTGTGCGTTATTTATTAGTTTGAGGATATTATGCTTGGATAAGTGTTATTTTGTAGGTGATTTATGCAAGAAAGTCATGAACCGAGAATCAAAGGAATTTGAAAAGGAACTAAGAAAATATGTCAAATTGATCCTTGTTTATGAACGGATAGTTTTGTTCTTCTTCAAGACCTCAAATGAGAAAGTCTTCTTCATATGAATTGTTGTATACATCCTAAAATTTCCAAAACATCAAGAATTATTCGGAGATGTCTAGCTCGGCCTATGAAGTTTTGAAGATTGACAAAGTGCACGTCGCATTAGATTGCTTGCAGATTTGACCCTTCTCCATTAAATTGATATTTCAGATTACTTAGAGACCTCTTATGAATTTATCTTCTTCATATTAAATAAACTAGACATCTCAAGCTTTCCAATGAATCAAGAACCAAGTCATTTGGAGTTGTTTGCAAAGAGTTATGGTTTTCCGAAGTTGGTGGCTGCGCTGAAATCAGTCCGGCCATTGAGTAATCTTGACGACCGGCAGGATCATCTGTGAAGTGAAAAGTCACAATAATTTCAACTGAAACGCGCTAAATTCATCGGGAATCAATCCTAGTTCGACTCGGACTTGTTTTACAACATAAAAGGTGAAATCTTGTACTTCTAGAAGATTGAGAGCATCAAAGATCAAATTCCAATTTAGATTAGGAGTGTTTCTTTACACTTAATCTTAATCCTAAAAGGAGTGACTTATGTCAAAACTCAAGTTTCAGGACCTCTATAAATAAGAGCTCGGCTCAAGGCTATTAAAATCATTCAATTTCATTATGTAAATACATCATTCTATTCTTTGTTTATTAGTTTAGTTTAGTTTAGTTTTAGTTTTTAGTGTAGTTGTTCTTTAGCTTAGTTTGTAAAATCATCCAAGCACAATTTGGATTTTAAGATTTTATTGAAGTGGATTATTTTCAAGCCAAATCAAATTTGATTTCTTCTCCCTTCTCTTTAATTATGCAATTCTTATTTGTTTACTCTTTTGCTTTTACTATGTTTAGCTAATTTAATTAATCCAGAGTATTGTAAGTAGTATGTGTGTATTCATTTAAATCCTAAAAACTAATTTACATATCTTTCTTTATTCTTGCATTCTTATTATTGGAATTAATGCTTGTAATTACTTGATCACCAATTACATGATTGAAAATCGATTTGTGTCATTAAAGCAAGTTGGTTGGAAAAGGTAATAAGAACGTAATTATAAAACATGAGTCTGTCCACTATGTTTGCGTTGCGTGGCATGTGTTGATAACTTTTCTTAATGCTTTGTTTTTAATTGTCGGATTATATTCTATTGTCCTCTAAGCCGACAATCTTTAAAACTTCATAGATTGAGCTAGACAGCTCCGAATGTTGTAATTCTTGATGTTTTGGAAAGTTTAGGATGTATACAACAATTCATATGAAGAACACTTTCTCATTTGACGTCTTGAAGAAGAACAAAACTATCCGTTCATAAACAGAGATCAATTTGACATATTTTCTTTGTTCCTTTGCAAAATTCCTTTAATTCTCGGTTCATGACTTTCTTGCATAAATCACCTACAAAATAACACCTATCCAAGCATAATATCCTCAAAATAATAAATAACGCACACATTATACTTTGAAAAGGTATTATACAAGTTAAGCGTATCATCCAGCAGGAAACGAACTTCTTTTTGTGCATCAACCATGTGCTCTCAAGATACTTTATCACAGCTGGCCAGCCAATAGTCTGATCCTTCATCCTCCTCACAACGATATTATACTCTTCCTTTGTCGGGGATTCAATAATATTTTTCCACCTGCTGTTCTTGAAACCCTCAGCGAAAGATCTATCTCGTCCACATAGTCTAAAAACTCAGTCTTCCACGTCCTTATTGATGTGTCAGGTACAAAGCAAATGAGCAGTCTGTGGGAATACCTCTCTAATAGGTCTAATCAGCCCCAATAACTGGTCCGTGAGGATAGCCGTCAGATGCACATCATCGCCAATCAAGTTCTTCAGCCTCTCAAACACTCATCTATAGCTATGCTCAGTCTCGTCCTTCATAATGACATAAGCTATAAGGATGTTTTTGTTCGTCAGTGTCATCCCAATAATCTCGAAGAAAGGCACGTTGTACTTGTTTGTTGTGTAGGTGGAATCCATACCGATAATCCAGTAGTAGCGTCGTAGTAACTCCACACAATCTGGATGCACTAAAAAAATATGAGTCAACGCATTTGTATCCTAATCAGCAAGCGTCCAATGTACATATTTCCTCTCCACAACCAGATGATAAAACTCCCACCACTTCTTTACCCTCAAAACTAGACCTTTTCAAACTATCTCTATAGTTGTACACTTATTTACGTGTAGGGTTATCTGATGGATTTTTCTCCTAAAGGGATGCCAAAATAGCACACGGCTTAAATTGAGCCGCACTCATATCCCGTACAATGAATTTGGATGCCGGACTCAGTCCACTCATCTGACGATATCCCTCAGGATACACTGCTAAATCATGGTTGTGCATACTCTTAATCCCAGGTTTTGCAATGACAACCCATGCATTTTTATAAAATTTCACCAAAACTGAAAAGGTGCATTTGCACGCTTTCGTCTTAGTATTCTTTCGTGAAGAGGAATCAGAATCCGTCAAAGATCCTCTATACCGCTCACCCCGTGAACATCTCAAAATCTTTCGAGTCCCCCCATTTTTGTGAGAAGATATAACCAATTCGAGCCCAATCCGAATAGCCACTGTTTTAGCGCATTTAATCGCTTCAAATCACTTTCAAACAGTTGTCCGACATTGAATTGTCCACTATAGTCAAAACCGTCACTAACAAAATCTTCAAACTGAACTTGTAAAATATATATAACTGATATTAACATTTGTATTATTATTAATAAATAATTAAATAATTTTAATTAAATTACTCATTTAAAAAAATAGGTGTCGGCTGCGACATTTCCGGTCGCCGCCGCCACCTATGAAAAACGCCCCCGGAGTGCGTTTTTTTCAAGGGAAAACGCCCCTTCAGGGTTATTTATTCAGATCTTTTTAGATAAGTAAAATAAAAAAATTTAAACGATAAAAATTAAAAATTACTTCGAAAGTGGACGGAATATTGTCTCCAAATAAAATACATCACGTTTAACCTTTTTAGTTAATTAGATCCATAAACTTGTAAATCATAATCAAATAAGTCACACATTTGAGGTATACATGTAAACAAAGGGTCAACGCGCCCTCTGAACTTTAGACACATGGTCAGTTAACTCAGTTTATACTTTTTTGAACAAATAACCGCAAAACTCTTCATTTTTGGGTCAGATAACCCCAAAATTTATATTTTTATTTTAAAAATAGATTTAGAATAATTATATCGCAACAATTAGGGAAATATCTAATTATTTTTTTGCATCCCTCACCTCCGATTTGTATTTTATGCATTTAAAAAATACAATTATGGGGTTACTTGACCAAAAAATGAAGAGTTTTGGGGTTAGTTGATCAAAAAAGTATAAATTGGATTAGATGAATCCGTATCATAAGTTTAGGGGGCGCCTTAACCCTTTGTTCGTAGACATATTAAAAAATACTTAGCCCCGAAATACAAATTTTTGATCTAAAAGTTAAAAGAGACTTATTGGACTTTCAAATACAAATTGTAGAAATCTACTACTCTTGGGCTAATTGAACCATTTTCTTCCCAATATTATGACCTTTAAAAAGTCCAATCAGCGAAGAAGGAATGCTGTCGACACCAGTAGTGGAGATATCTTCAAGAACATGCAATTTTCCGGCCCGGAGATAATCACAAGTCTTGGAAACGAAATCTGCATATAAATTCATGAAATCGGAAGCTAAAAAGCCTTGAATTTTGATTCTTTTGTACACAATATCTATCATATCAGGTGCAGCCTTTCTTCCGCCACTTGTGTACTCGGATATCACACCGCACACTGCTACTCTACCGAATGCATTCATGTTTGCTACTGCTGCTTCTTGCATTTCGCCACCAACGTTGTCAAAATATATGTCGATTCCATCAGGAAAATACCTGCGGAAAAAATTATTACTAATAGCCTTATTGTATCATGATATTGAATTTTGTTTTGGCGTTTTATTTCCGTCTTTTTAAACCTTCTCAAATTCAGAAACTCTACATTTATATTTGGTATAATGGTGTCAAACCAAAAAAATTGACTTTTAAAAATGTATCAAATCTTTTAAAACTTGTAAATTTATCTCAATCTGACAAATTCGTTGATAAGCTATCTAATTTTCCAAAATCAATTTTATAGTGTCCATATGAGCTGGTATCAAATATGAATTATAATTTATTTGAGCCTCGCGTCATCTTAATTGGCAACTTTTCTTCTCCTTAAACTTAGAAAATTTACATATTCAATCGCAACATAAGTACAATTAAATCGATTTTGTTATATTAGATAAATTCTCAGCAAATTAGCTACAATTAGGACAAATTTACAACTTTGAAAAGTTTGATATATTTTTAGAAAGTAAAAAAAGGTGCACCATTATATTTAGGATTAATTTGCATATTAACTCATGAATTTTATAGTGTATTTTACAATTACAATACTAACTTTAATTTTAGCAATTTTGAACATCAATTTTGAATTTTTGTAATTTGAAACACATTAAATTATCGATACACGTGTGCTAATTTAGACGCAAAATTAATAAAAATATAAGTACTAGTATATCAAAAATTCGAGCAGCGTTTTGAAGTACAAAAAATTAGAGTTGGTGTCTTAAATTGCTAAACTTAAAATCGGTGCATTACTATCCTTAACCTTTTAAAATAAGCTAAAATTTATGATTAAAGTTATAATTAATCCTTATATTCTTACAGTATTTTTGGAAGAAAAAAAATGTTGCCTTGATCTTTGATCATATTCGCTAACCTGTTGAGAGTTGCTTTTAAATCCGTTTCTTCTTTGTAGTTGAATGCATCATCAAAGCCAAGCTTCTCTTTCAGCATTGTTACCTATAATTTCAGAGATTAACGAAGTCAACCAAATTGATCATTGTAATTATATTATTTTATAAGTACCGCAGCCTACTTGACATAAAAAAATAAAGATTTTTTCTTTTCAAGAAAACACCATTTTAATTTTAAACTATGAGATAAGAAGCAATTTGATTATTTTAGATATGTTGTTTTAGGCAATTTTAAACACTCAAGCTGCCACCTAAGCAAATACCAAAATGAAAAAAAAATGAAAGTTCAGTGATTAAAATGAAAAAAATAAATAGTTTAGTGAGTAAAATGAAAAAACTCGAAAATTCAATGATGTTCAGAATCAATTACCCCAACTATGTCATTTATACAACATGTTGGCAAGTAGTAATAAACTAAACCTTTTCTTTGGTTCCGGCGCAGCCAACAACATAGCAACCAAAGAGTTTGGCATACTGTCCGACTAAATTTCCGACTGATCCTAAAGCAGTCGATACAAACACTTTCTCCCCTTTCTTTGGTTTGCACACATCAAATAACCCCGCGTACGCTGTCAGTCCACTAAATCCTGCAACATATTAATCTCTTAACAAAAATACAGATAATGGACAAATTCACTTGCAAACTAAATAAATAATTGTTTTTTTGCTCATGAGCTATTTGGAGTTGACTGAAAATCGACTTGAAAATATAATTCGACTTCTTGAGTAGTTTGCTGAGTCGAGATCGAGTTATGAAATAATTACCTCGATAGACTTACGAGTCTTATTGAGTTTATGTTTATTGCAATTTATATTTTGATCCTTGTATTTTATGTTGGAGCAAATTATTTTAACACCCGACATAATTTACATTTATGTCACTCCTGTTTGCAAATGAAATGACGCGGTTATCTTTTTTTGTTTGTTAGCATTTTAATCTTTCATTTAATTTTTGTGTTACTCCGCTAAGTTAAAAGGATTTAGTTAAAAAATATCAATTTAATTCTTAAAATTGTTTTTGACATAATTATAAAGAAAATTTATTTTTGCATAAAATCTAATGAATCATTGAACCTGATTTGTAATTTATTTTACTTTCGTTGATTTAAATTGTATTTTGTTACTTCTATTGTAAAATAAAAAAAATATTAAAAAGAAAAATAAGAGGAGTAAATATATGAGAAGTAAATTGAATTTACTAAGCCATTAAATCTTATAAAATATGATTTTTTTATTAAGTTTATGAGTTAAATCTTTTAACTGAGTTGACTAACATAAAAAATGAACAAAAAAATTAACATATATACTGAAATAAAAATAAAAGATCATCTTTTTGATTTTCAAACATAAAAGATGAATTATAAATGCTGATAAATGTTAGGGGTTTGAAAACAATTTGTACATGTTTTGTTTATTAGATTGACATTAGATATTAACTTTAATAATTTATGATCAAATATATTCTAACTTGATAAATTTACCAAATTCGAGCTCGAGATTGAGTTTATGAATCTTGACTAAAGTTCAAACTCAATTAGTTAAATTTAAACTGGAGTTTTAATATGCAAATATTTAACTTGAGTCGATTAATTATATTTCTGATTATAAATAGCATTTAAAAAAAAGTATGTATTACCTAAAATGCCCACATGGTGGGACAAAGGAAAGCCCATGGGATCAAGTTTCCGAATCATGGCACCAGGTTTAATGACACAATATTCTCCCCATGTAATGACTCCTATAACCAACTCATCTTTCTTAAACTCAGGATTTCCAGAAACTACAACTTTTGCTACTCCATAGGCATCAATAACCTGTCAAATTGAAATTAAGTCAATCATTTCATAGTTAACTTTTCAACCACAAATCTTTAAGGCTGTCCGATGAATTTTTTATTATCTAAATCTATAAGATATAGATTTAAATAAAATTCATAGTTGGTCTGATAAAAATCGATGAGTATATATGAATGTGAAAATGTGTCTTCCTCCAATATTCTCCATCCAAATTTTCAGAATTTAATTGATTTTGAGAGTCACTAAATTTAAAATTTAAAAAAATCAGTTTTATTACATTGATGAATTGTTATAGTAATATTTTAAAATTATTCTTATATATCCACATAGTAACCTTTAAATCCATGAATTTTATGTATCATGGACTTAAAATGTATGAATCCTACAAAGTTCATACATTTCCAAGAAAACGTTAATTCAAAATGTGCCTAACTAACAAAAGGAATTGGAACTTAATTTACCTCTCCAGGATTAATTGCAGCTGCAAAACTGGATTGCTTCTGCGACGAACTCTGACTCTTCATCCGATTAAGCTGGTAAGGATCAATGGAAACGTAAAGATTCTTAATAATAAGATCATTAGATCCTGACTCAAGTACCATAGAAATAATTTCAGATTTGAGCTCAAAATCGCTCTCTTCAGGCGTGCCATTAATGTGCGACTTAATTACTACATATCTGTTAATCACTTCCATTCTCACTCTGTTTGTTTGCAAGAAAAAAGAATCGGAAAAATGAAGAAGAAGTAGAGATTAATGAGTGGTTTAGAGATAGTTACTGAAAAATGGTATGAGTATTGTGTGGCTAATATTTTCAATTGATATGTGCATATATATATATATATATGAATGTGAGAGCTGCATTGACAAAGAAAGTGACAAAAGGAGTATCAACCGGCTGCTGTAAAACCCTCCAAAAAAGATTCTCAAAATCATAAGCACTTACATAAAAATAATCGATGTGGACATAGACGGACCTTAGACATAGAATATACTATCTAATTAGTTTTAATAACATCATTAAGATAAAATTAATAATATTATATACTTTTATCCTTTTAATTTTTTTATTTTGTCTTGGGAGTCGGCCACTAGATGTGGAGGGTGCACCTTTAATATCCCCCGAACAGAAACTAGTCCGAACCCTAACTAAGAATATGACTAGTATTATAATAATAAGAGTTAAATTAATTTAATTATATGATTATGTAGTTTGGACTTTTCACATAAAAATTAATTTTTATATCACAAAAGACATAAGAGGAATTTTGTTAGAAAATCTATTGAAAAACCTAATCGATATAAATAAAGTGCAAACTAATCCTTTAATTACTTTAGTTCAAATTATTTAAATGTAAATACAATTTTGAAAAATACAATAACAAATTATAATACTATTTAACAATTTAATTAATATAAACAATTATTATAATTTGTTCAACTATTTTTTTCATATTTTTATATTTGGATCAGTGTGAATGGAAAATAAATATAGCGACTTAATTGTAATATTTTACTTACATCAATAAGTCTTTCAACTGATTTTATTACATAAAATATTAAACAATTTATTGCAATTGACTCTTTTATTCTTTATGTCACAACTAAAACCACACGTTAATTAATTTTTTTTAATAATTGATTATTTTCTGCTAGAACTTTGTTGATCCATCCTAATTGATCTTTTAAATTTATTAATGAAAATATTAAAAACAACAGTAGATTATCTAATAATTAATATATATGGTGAATTTAAAATTTATTAATCACTTCATTTGTCCTAAAAACACAGACCAAGTTGAATTTGCACAAAACATACAAAATACTAAATGTTAAGTTAATTAACTTTTTGTTGTAAACTTGATTTAACTACATAGATACATAATTAATTGTGTGATTTAAAAATATCAATTGTATTTTGCAATTAAACATACTTTGAGAAAGTAAATTTGTTATTATTTATATATTGAATAAAATGACAATTTTATTAATTGACCACGATGTACAAGTTTAAGTTACAAATTGATAATTAAAAGAATGTACACGCCTATTATTAGAGGTGAACCACACACGCTGAGTCAAAATGTGAAAATGTAACACATTGATAACAAAAGATAAATTTTGGTTTAAAATGACAACTATGTTAAAATATGTGCGAATTGACCATCGATTGCAAGTTGAGGAGCGAATTGCCACTTAAATCATAGAAAACTCTTTAATCAAACTCGCTCTTTTTTCCTGGCATTAACCTTTTTGTTTAGGTTAAGGTAAAAAATATTCCAATTTTTACTCTGTGTTTCACCTGGTCCTCTAGTATTTTTCGAATCTAAAAAATGACCCTAACGTTATTAAAGTGAAAGAAATATTACCTTCGTCTAATGATAGTTGTTTGAACGTTAACTCAGCTAATTTGGCATACAATTAGCCGTTGCCCTCAGTGGCGTAGCCAGAAATTAAATCTAAGAGGGGCAAGATGTACTATTTCATAAATAATATGTAAAATTTAAAATTTATTAAAATTAAGGGGGTCAATATATAATATTTTCTAGATAACTGATGGAGTCTGCCTTCTGAACCGGTGAGCGAACCTGCAAAACAGGGTAGAAGCTAACCGGACGGTGGTTGTCCGATTAACTCTCCGATGCTAAAGTCAGTTTAGAGCTTTGAGCAGCGTTTTTAGTATATGAATGTAATTGTGATTCTAGGCATACCTCGTGCTCCTTTTATAGTAGTCGAATATACCTAGTAGAGTTGTATTAGGTAGGTGAATCCTACTTTGTAGGGATTCGGCCGTATCTTAAGGATTCTCCTGATTTGTCGAGATCTACCTTAATCTGATAAGAGTCCTATTTAGGAACGTCTTCCTAAATAGTCTTATCTTCCTAAAGTAGAGCTTATCCTTCCATATGTAGTGTTTGTGTCCAAATAGGACAAGGTTTCCATATTTAGTCGTTTATCCGAATCCCGGACCTGACGCGCTCTTGGCGGATCATGTGGGATTCGGTCTTTATTAGTGTATTACCGAATCTTAGAGATTCGGTATCTCCTTCATATCTTTCCGTCTTCAGGGGGAGTTCGGTGTCGCCTGAGAGTGGATCTCCTGCAACTCGGCTCCATTATACTTACAGTAGGATTCGGTATCCATCATTAGCCCCCCCGCAAGTGAGCTGAAGTAGTTTGGCATTTATGCCTTAGCGGATTTTAGCTCTTTTGGAGCTGAGTTCTTTTATGCGGGCGAGTCGCTTTGTATTCCGGGCGAGTCGTTTCATATGTTTGTGGGTGACGTTTCTTCTTTAGTAAGATTCTGTATTGCCACGTGTTGTCCATCAGTAGAGGGTTATGACTGGATGAATGACAAGTGTCTTCGTGCGCCATTAGTATTATGGGATCTCGTCTTTTCAGTTTCTTTGGTTCAGGCTATATAATAGTTCATTTTCTTTCATTTTCTTTCTTTTCCAACCTTTGCTTTCTCTGCAACTGCTAACCTTCAATTTCTTCAAGCTTTTCGTGGGTTTCCTTCTTCTGCTATCAAGATTCCTCGTTTTCAAGTTGCTCCTTACCTTTCTTTTGATCCTGCGTATTTGCTTGCGAGGTATTTTACCTTTTCTTTAATTTAATTTCCTGGTAGTTCTTCATTTTTGATTTTGTTCCTTCTGTTCTTGTTCTTCGCATTGTTCTTCGTCTTGTTCTCCTTCTTTTCCCTTACCAGCACTGTCCCGATGGTCTCGTTCGTGGTGCTGATGTATAGGTATAGTGTCTCCCCTTTCAGCGGTCTGCTTAGCAATGGTGGGGTGACGGGGAATTTCTTTATTTCTTCAAAGGCGTTCTCGCAGTCTTCATTCCATTCAAATTCTTGTGTTCCTTTGAGGGCTTTGAAGAAAGGCAAGCATCTTTTTGCTGAGCAAGACATGAATCTACCGAGTGCTGTGATTCGTCCGTTGAGTTTTTGAACTTCATTTATGCTTCTTGGTGCCTTCATGTCCATAATTGCTTTGATCTTCTCGGGGTTCGCCTCTATTCCTCTTTGAGATATCATGAATCCCAGGAATTTCCCGCCTTGTACGCCGAACGTGCATTTGTCGGGGTTCAGCTTCATTCCAAACTTATTCAGTATGTTGAATGTTTCTTCAAGATCTTTTGCATGGGTTTCTTCCTTCTCGCTCTTGATGATTAGATCGTCTACATACACCTGGACTCGCTTTCCTATCTCGTCTTTGAACATGAAATTCATAAGTCTTTGGTACGTTGCTCCAGCATTTTTCAAGCCGAAAGGCATTGCCGTGTAGCAGTAAGTTCCTCCCTCTGTGATGAATGAAGTTTTTTCTTGGTCTTGCTCCTTCATCTGGATTTGGTGGTAGCCTTGAGCTGCGTCGGCTAGGCTATACATCGCGTGTCCAGCAGTAGAGTCCACTAGTTGGTCGATATCTGGGAGAGGGTAGCTATCTTTAGGACACGCTTTGTTTAGATCGGTGTAATCCACACACATTCTATTTTTTCCGTTGGCTTTCTTTACGATAACTACGTTAGCTACCCATTCGGGGTAGTGGACTTCTCGTATGAATCCTGCTTTCTCCAGTTTTTCTACTTCTTCAGCGATTATTTTCTGTTTTTCTTCCGAGAACTTCCTTTTCTTTTGCTTCACTGGGTTCGCCGCTTCTGCTACATTTAGATCATGAGTAATGACCTGGGGGTCTATTCCGACTATTTCTGATGCGTTAGCAGCGAAGGTTTTGACGTTGTTTTTCAGCATGGCTGTGATTTCGCTTTCGATCTTCGGGTTCATGTTTGCGCCGAGATTTACTCTTTTCTCCTTGTCGAGTTGGAGTTTCTTTGTTTCGCCTTCGGGTGCTGTTTCTTTTTCTTCGATGTCGTGATTAAGGATTTCTTCTATTGCCATTGCTTCGCCTGATTCTCTTATTGCTTGTTCGTAGCACTTTTTCGCCTCGGCTCAGTTTCCTTGTATCGTGATAATTCCTTGTTTCGTCGGTATCTTCATGGTTAGCGCCTTTATGCTCGTCACGGCGGCTGAGTCGTGGAGGAAAGGTCTCCCCAGTATCGCGTTGTACGGCAGGTCGATTTCTACGACGCTAAACCGTGTAGGTAATTCCTCGCTTTTCCTTGTCCTTCCTAGCTTGACGTCGAGAGTAGTTGTTCCATTGGGCTTAATTGGCAAGCCCCCAAATCCTACCACAGGCGTGGCATTTCTCTTTAGTTCTGCTAGGTCTCCTCCTAGGCTTTCGTAGGCCTTTTTTGTTATCAGGTTTATTGCGCTTCCTTCATCGATTAGGATTCTCTCAACGTTCCAGTGTTCGATGATCATGGCCACTACCAGAGCTTCGTTGTGCTCTTCGGCTATTCTCCCGAAGTCCTCTCCGTCAAAAGTCACTGGAGGAGGAGTTGAGAGTTCTGTTGCTTTTCGTTTTCTTCGTGTCGTTTGATCCTTCAGGTTTACTCTTTCAGAAGTCATCTTCTTCAATGAGATTTGTTTTTGAGTTCAGAAAAGCTCCTTCTTTTGAAGTTTAGTTAAGCTTTTCCCACAGACGGCGCCAATTGATGGAGTCTGCCTTCTGAACCGGTGAGCGAACCTGCAAAACAGGGTAGAAGCTAACCGGACGGTGGTTGTCCGATTAACTCTCCGATGCTAAAGTCAGTTTAGAGCTTTGAGCAGCGTTTTTAGTATATGAATGTAATTGTGATTCTAGGCATACCTCGTGCTCCTTTTATAGTAGTCGAATATACCTAGTAGAGTTGTATTAGGTAGGTGAATCCTACTTTGTAGGGATTCGGCCGTATCTTAAGGATTCTCCTGATTTGTCGAGATCTACCTTAATCTGATAAGAGTCCTATTTAGGAACGTCTTCCTAAATAGTCTTATCTTCCTAAAGTAGAGCTTATCCTTCCATATGTAGTGTTTGTGTCCAAATAGGACAAGGTTTCCATATTTAGTCGTTTATCCGAATCCCGGACCTGACGCGCTCTTGGCGGATCATGTGGGATTCGGTCTTTATTAGTGTATTACCGAATCTTAGAGATTCAGTATCTCCTTCATATCTTTCCGTCTTCAGGGGGAGTTCGGTGTCGCCTGAGAGTGGATCTCCTGCAACTCGGCTCCATTATACTTACAGTAGGATTCGGTATCCATCAATAACTAATATAAATAAAACTTAACATTATATAGGAAACTGTACTTTTTAAAAAAATAAAAGGGGCAAATGCCCCTCTTATGATGCATGTGGCTCCGCCACTGGCTGCCCTAATGTTTTTCGAGTTCAAAAATGACTATAACATTATCAAAGTGGACGGAGGGTATATTTGTTCCACTTTGATAATATTAGGGTCATTTTTGGGACTCCAAAAAAATTAGGAGGCCAGGTAACCCTTTTTTTTTTCTTGTGGAAGCCAACGACATGGCGTTTATCAAACGCCACTTGCGCATCTTCATGAATTCAAATAAACAGAAAACAAAAATGATTTCCTTCAGAGCTACTAGGGCTTATATAGGGTTTTTCAATCCCTCCCTCCCAGTCACACTCCAGTCCTTCTAAGCCAAACAGAACCCATTAATTCCCGCCTAATTTTACAAATTCTGTGGCAGTAACAATTGAACGTCTATTTCTCTATTAGATTTCCAAAATAATTTGGTTTAATAGAAAATGGTATCGCCTAGGCAACTTCACTCGATAGTGGAATCCGCCCTTTTCAGTCCGTCGCCACCGTCTGCGGCGCAGAGAGTGGAGCTCTTGCACGCCATTCGCAGCTCTCTTCCTTCTCTCCAGAACCTCCTCTCCTATCCGGTACTGTGATTCACATTCTATTTTCTAAATTTTTAACTACATACTTAAATTTTGATAATGTTTTTGTTTGAATTGTTTTGTTTTAGCCTCCTAAAGCATCGGACCGTGCGCAAGTGCAGTCAAAAGAAGTTAGGTTACCGGATTCACCGCCAATTAAGTTAGATGATCAGGATATTCAGATTGTAAGTTTCTTCTGATTTTTTTTTTACTTTTTATAAAGTGTTTTAGAGGTATTAGGTTATGTTTTAATTTGTTAAGCGGTGACATTCTTAAGCCAGTGAAGGCTTGGCCTAATGGCCAAGTACTTCCAAGCGCACCAGGTCTGGGGTTCGAACCCCTATTCTCACTAACATAATCTAACGTAATTAGAATCTATCTATCAACCAAAAAAAATAACATACAAAATTTATCTAAAAAATGGAAGAATATCATTGGAATTGTGTTCTGTTTAGTCAGTTATTGTGTTGGAAAAGTCCATGGTTTGGTACATTTGAGTTCTTTTAGCATAAAAATACTACAAGGCATGCTGAATCAATCAAAGTTCGGATAAATGTGACATGAGTTGCAAGAACTGAATTAAATCCTGGCACATGATTTGCTCAAACAAGAACTAATGAATGAACATTTGACAAAGTGAGATATAGCCTTCTATTTTTAGGATTGGACACTGGCTGAGTGCAACATTAACCACAGTGTTGGAATTGTAGAAGTTGTTTATCTATAAGGCACCTGTAATCATTGTCAGAACTCGTGTTTTTCTTTCTTTGTTAATTATTAAATAAATATCTATCTTTCTTTCTCAAGTTTGTGTCATGTTGCATAACAGGCTTTGAAACTGAGTGATGACCTCCATCTCAACGAAATAGATTGTGTTCGATTGATTGTATCTGCCAACCAAGAGGTGGATATCTATTTTCTTTTTGCCTTGGATTTTACATTTACTTACTGCATATGTTTCAGCATGGCATCTGAATTTTTGAATTGCAATTTTCTTTTGTTTATAGTGGGGTTTAGTGGGACGAGAACCTTCAGAAATTTTGCGCCTTGCAGCAGGACTTTGGTACACTGAGAGAAGGGATCTTTTAACAGCCTTCTTTACTCTTTTAAGGGTACTCTCTTTCTCTCTCTCTGACTAGTCTGTTTGCGCATGTGTGTGTTTGTGGTGCTTGCAAATCCGTGTGGCTGCGGGGCATCCACATCCGTGTGGCGTACATGCGTATCTCTATGGTGTGCATGCGCTTGGTTCATCTTTTTAAGGCTTTCTTGGATTATGATACAATTTCCTTTGCAGGCTGTTGTGCTTGATCAGGGACTAGAACCTGACCTTATTATAGAGATTCAGAAGTTTCTGGAAGATCTTATAAATGGTGGGCTTAGACAGCGTTTGATTTCTCTGATAAAGGTTTGAATCTATGTGATGCTTTCTTTTGTATTATGCCTATTGGATACAAAATGATTTGTTTCTAGTCGACTTCCAATGCTAAGGGAGTTCAAACAGACCTAACAAAAGGAACTATTTATGAAACTATGTGTATGAGCATTGTTTCAGCTCGCAACTCTGCAAGATGCTGGCATATTATGGAAGCTTTCTCTAGAGGGTGATGCTCCTTAGGATAATTGAAAAGTGTCCTTTTGTCAGTGTTGATATTGTTTTTAAATCTTCCAGTAGTACAATATTATGCTTTAGCGTGTTGCTTTAAGTTTTTATATTGGTCTTGTTTTAGCTAAGAGTTTAAGCAACTGTTTTTTCTGTTAGCACTCTAATTTCTGTCTGTTGACTTTTAAATTTAAGATCACAAATTAGTATTCTCCTAGGAAAATGTCTTATGTGCTAATTTTCTTTATTCTTGATACTATTTTTTTGGTCTTTAACTAGTTTTCTTGATGTCATATAGTTTCTAAAGATTGGAAAGTTAGCTAGTTGTCGCTCATTAATTTGTTGCACATTCTATTGTCAAAGATTTCCACTTGCATTTTTGGCATTATAGATTGTTAGTACATATTTTATCTTTTTGCTTATTTATGAAGCAAATCAATTTTGTTTAATTCCAGGAACTTAATCGAGAAGAGCCTGGTGGATTAGGTGGGCCTCTATGTGAGCGTTATGTCCTTGACTCTAGAGGTGCTCTTACTGAGCGACGAGCTGTGGTTTATAAGGAGAGACATGTGCTCGGACACTGCCTTGTTCTCTCTGTTTTGGTAGTGCGAACAAGTAAGCTGCTACGCCTTTGTTTGACTTGTCTATTATTCTTAATACTATTTTCTATATCGAGCGTGGTGTTAGTCATATAGTTCATATGATCTTGTCCGTGAAGTGTGATTTTTGTGCACGCGATACTTGGTTTTGCAGCTCATGTATAGAGTAGCTTATTACCTTATACTTTAAGGGGTGAGCATCATTTTAAGGTTGAGGTAATGTAATTGATATAGAAAATAATATACCTAAAAGGGAAAGAGAATTTATAGAGGGAGCAAATGATACTTAGAAAAAAATAATGTGATTTGGAGACTAAACTGAAAATTACAGTTCGTGAACTTTTCACATTAAAGTCATTTATGTTTAATGTAGAATCTTGATTAACTAAATTGTTAATATACAATTTGGACTAAAGCTATTGGTGTTCTTGGAAACAAAATTAAGATCTTTTACGCATTTATTTGGTTTTCTTCAACCTGAACGCATATTAAGTAAATTCCAAAACTCGACCAGTTTTCATTAATTATTATGTGCCTGTACAGTTTAAATACATACAAAAAGGAGAGAAGAATGTATCTAAATGATTTTATATATGAAAAATGTAGCAGACGAGCTTATGTCTGTGCTAAGTCTATACAGAAGGACCGATGGAGCATTTCTTGATTGAAAGTTTATAGATAAGATATATGTATGTTAACATTTATACTAGGTTAGGTTTATAATGGATGGGGAACTTGCAATACAGAGCATCAAATGCATTCAATAGACTTAGATATTTTTTTAATTTGGCCTCCTTCCGTTAATTTTACCTTATGAAGTCCATCTCGTTTTCAGTCGTGTTCAATTGAAATATTCAGTTCTTTTGACATTGAATAGAACCTAATAAGCTTGCTGATCATCTGCAGATTCATTGTTCTGTTCTGTTTTTATCTTTACCTGATGTAATCGTGTTATTATTAGGGTCTGACTCGGAGACCTGCAAAGCGATAATAAAAAATGAAATTGATTATTATAACATCCATATCATTTGTTGCTTACAGGCCCAAAAGATGTAAAGGATGTTTTCTATGCCTTAAAAGATAGTGCAGCTGAGCTTATGGAGGTCAATGGAACTTTGAAACATCAGGCATGTCCTTGTTTTCTGTTGACCGAGTAATTTTATGGTCATTATATATATTGGTGGAACCTGGACCTTATCTAAAAGTATTTTTGTTAATTTGTTTTTTTTTTCTTCCCCTTATCAGAGTTTCATGAAGCTTTACATATGTGTACGCTCATATGATGTCTGATTGTGTTCTCATGTCCTTCAAATATGCTGCTGCCTTGCCAAATAATTCTTTATTATTTTTTCTTTGCAGATTACATTCAGCCTTCTTTTCACCCTTGTCATTGCTTTCATTTCAGATGCTCTGAGTGCATTACCTGATAAAGCATCTATCTTGTCTCATGATGCTTCCTTTAGAAAAGAATTTCATGAAATTGTAAGAGCATCAGTTTATGATTCTTTGTCCATTGTTGGTTAAATTTGAACTTTTCTGCAAGTTATTGAGAAATCTTGCATTGTCTAGGTGATGGTTATTGGAAATGATCCAACTGCGGAGGGCTTCATTGGCGGCGTAAGGCTTGCTTGGTCTGTCCATTTGATGTTAATTAATGATGTGATGGCTTCAAGGGAAGAAGTTTCAAACACTTCATCAAGTGATCTTGGCTATTTAAATTCATGCTTGGACTTCATATTCCTGAGCAATGTTTTCCAGTTTTTACTGGATAATGTTCTTCGAACTGCAGCTTATCAGGTCAGTCATCAGAATGCTTAGGGTTATATATTGTGAACAATATATTTGAACAAAGCATTTGCTTGCAAGTTGCAGCTGCTCTTGGTTTTGGAAACATGTATCAAAAAGTCAAGTTTCAAATTGGTTCTTGTTTTAAAGCCCTAACTTGATACATGTTGAAAGTGGGAGTATCCCATATTGGTTATGTGTGTGATTAGATATGTGTTTATATATCGGCTGGACATCTCTATTTAGTACCAATCGGTTTAAGATGGAATCTAACAATAAACTACCCAATACCTTGGGGTGGGGCGGAGGCTATCCATGTGGCTCAAAAATCAATCAGGTTGCTCTAATACCAGTTTTAAAGCCCGTGCCTAATACACAATTGCCCTAGTACCTTGGGTGGGGCAGAGTCTATCCACGTGGCCCAACAGTCAATCCCTTGGTACTAGTGGTAGCCAATACAAGCTCCTATGAACCACTCAAATCCACTACTCCTTTTCAATGTGGGATGGGGTGTCACACTTGCTATGAACTTATGGTTGTGCTTGATGCGCTTTACATTTCTGCTTTGCTATGGATTCCTTAAAATGGGTCTCATTTTGAGTAGGTTTGTTCATGCTAGAAGTGGATATTGTGAAGAATGTATGTATTCTCTTTTCCTTTTTCAGTTTCTCGTGGTCAAATAGTGATTTCTGGGTTAATGTTTTGACTTTTGTGTTATGCCATTCAATCCTGCATTTAGATTATGATGGAAATTTGCAGTGCATATGTTGCATTCTCCCTCTCTCTTTATTTTTCAATTCCTGTTTTTATGAAAAGTTGTGATTGCCCAGCATTTTTTGTTAGAGTTGGTCATTGATCATTATGCTTTCTTGGAGAATGTGATGCCAAGCCTGATTATACGCTGTTGCAAATTATAGCTCATTAAAACATATTCGTATCATATGCTCAATAAAAGTTTCAAATTACGATTAAGTGTTCTGTCAATTTGATCTACAGAATGATGATGAAGATATGATCTACATGTACAATGCCTATTTGCACAAGCTAACTACTTGCTTCTTATCTCATCCACTTGCTAGAGACAAGGTCAGTTGAACTTTCTCAAGTCTTCTTAAGTTTGCACGAGCAGTCAACAAGTGTCAAACAAATAGAGTAAATCTTCAATTTAACCAATTTTTAATCTTTGCAATCTGTTTAACACTTGGTTTTTGTGTGGAAAAGTAAATATCGCCTTGTGTAATTTTTTTATCCTTGTAGCCTTTTTAAATCTTATTCGTAGCATATTATGTGCATTCTTGAATATGCTATATTGTCTTGGTGTATTCTCATCATCAACTTGAGAAGCTTACTATAGGAATTTCTTAAAAGGTGAAAGAGTCAAAGGAGAAGGAAATGAGTGTGCTAAATACATATCGATTCTCTGCTTCACACGACAGCAACTTGCATTCTCAACAGCCTATTAAAAGTGGTCCTTTGCCATTTGTCTCTCTAATGGAGTTTGTGAGCGAGATTTATCAGGTTTGGTTATCTTATATGATGAAGTTTTAGGTCAGAAACTAATAAATGTCAGAGGAATCATGAAGTTCTGAAAATGTAAATGCTTCACATAATATTTTTGCTCAGTTTGATCTAATGGAATGTTAGTTGAAGGATATATTTAGGTATGCAAGTAGGATGTAGTGCATTCTAAGAAGAATATTAATAGAAAGCTTTTGTTAAGCATAATATTTATTTATTAGTTTTCTTTTCTCTTTTCAATGCCTCTGACTTTGTCCAATCTGTAGAAGGAACCAGACTTGTTGTCCGGCAATGATGTTTTATGGACATTTGTGAATTTCGCTGGAGAGGATCATACTAATTTCCAAACCCTGGTGGCTTTCTTGAAAATGCTGAGTACTTTGGTATGCAGCTTTTGTTTAGAATTTGTTACTGTTATAAAGGTTAGGCATCAGTGTTAATGTGGCAATGACTTTCTAGGCTTCTAGTCAAGAAGGCGCTGCAAAGGTTTATGAACTACTTCAGGGTAAAGCATTCCGCTCTGTTGGGTGGAATACTTTGTTTGACTGCTTAACAATCTATGCTGAGAAGTTTAAACAATCCCTCCAGACTGCTGGCGCCATGTTACCAGACATTCAGGAGGGAGACGCAAAAGCACTTGTTGCATATTTAAATGTTCTTCAGAAGGTATGCCATTTTTCAATATATCTTTTAGTATATAATTATTTCTTGTTCTTGTGCCTCTACGGCTGCTAATTACTTTTTGTGTTCAAAATAGAAATCGTTTGTAGCTTTAACATTGTTATAGATTTATCATCTAACATATTTTTACTGATGTGTGTTAGTTCTTTCTGGAGTTGTTTGCTATTCATCTTTTTATGATGCTGGTAAAGACTAAAGAATGAGAGCTAGAACTGAGTAATCTAACATAAAATTAATAAAGTTATTCCTTTTCTGAATTATGTATGTGTTTTTTTTGTGACTTCTCTTTAGCGACTATTATATATGCTACAATATAAATTTAGTCTCTTTAGTATTTTTTTGTTGAATGTTAAGAACACGTGAGGAATAGTTCGGCGTAAAGTTTAGAATTCAGAAAATGGTGGGAAAAATTTGGTCTGTTCACCTTTGATCATGTGGAGTTACAAGACATCTTTTTTCTGAAACTTACAAGACATTTGGTATCTAGGATTTCAGATAGTTAACATGAATTTCATGCTGAGGGCAAGCCTTTTGGCGCAATTGCTGAGTTAATTTCTTTGGACCTGTAGGTCATGTAAAAAAATGTTTCTATGTATGTGGGAGCTTATTTTGCCAGCGATAAATTCTCTTTGCTATTCTTTTGGTTTCTCAATTGATCATTGCTTGAGTGGTGCTAACTTCATTGTTTTCTAATTTCTTTGGATCACTTTTTTTTTTCCCACATTGTAATGGATTTGTTCTTGATTTGTCTTGTACGGCAGGTTATTGAAAATGGGCATCCCACTGAAAAAAAGAACTGGTTTCCTGACATTGAACCATTGTTCAAGCTCCTTAGTTATGAGAATGTTCCTCCTTATCTGAAGGTTGACATTTGTTTAGTATTTGAACAGTTGAAGGATCCACTTGAAGATTAGGGTTTCCAACTATTTGTCTTTCCCTTTCCTAAGTTAAAATGGTGTTCCTTTTCAGGGTGCCTTGCGGAATGCTATTACTACTTTTGTTCATGCCTTTCCATTCCTCAAAGACACTATTTGGAGTTATCTCGAGCAGTATGATTTGCCATTAGTAGTAGGCAGTCGTGATGGAAATAGTGCAAAACCAATGGCAGCACAGGTTTGTGTCAGTAGAATTTAAATTTAATTTTTGTAAATGAAATATTCTTCTACCCAAAATACATTAGGTATCATTTCTCGTGTTTGTTGCTAGTTTTCTCTTTTTGATTTGTGTAGTTAATTGTTTGACATGCTAGTTAATATTGTGTCAGTACTATATTCTAACTTGACCATTCATTTTGCTAACTTTTTGTGTGTGCATGATATGCTTGTATTATGATTTAAAAGAGCTCTTGCATGGGTTCTTATGTGTTGGCAATTGGGGCCAAGAATCTAGCACAGTTGCACTGTTAAGGTATAACAATTGCCACTTAATAATATCCATTCTTTGTTTTTAATCATGGCAAATATGTCTGTGCTAAATTATAATGAAAGTAAAGTTGCACATATTTGAATGAGACTTGCATGTGTGCCTATTTGTTAACAAGGGAATATGGAAGGAATAATGCTTGAACTCATGCTTTTGACTTACTTTTTCATAAAATCTTACTACATAAATGCATATATGAAATTCTGGTGCCTTCTACACTTATTTTCTTTATCTGCATTTCATTTTGTTATCTGTTTTTGATTGCTGCCCATACCACCTCTATGGTATTGGTTGGAGCAATGAGTATTGTTTTCTTTGTTCATTCCATTATGAGTGTCAAAAGAAGTTAATTAATTTGATTGTTATATTGGAAATATCGACGCTTTAATATGATAATCCATCTGTAATCGCATCATTACCCTGTGTTCCTTTTATTTCATGTTTTTGGATCGGTCAATTTAGCTAACCGTATTTTCTTCTCAAAGCTGAATATCAGTTAGTCTCTAGATATTGATGTTGTCATCAGGGTAGTCAAAAGCGCCTGCTTTGCGTGTCTAGGTGCAAAGGCGAGACGCTAATGACTGAAGGCGCCTCTACACTTGCCAGGCGAGCTCTTGGAGCGCTTTATCGAGCGCATAAGCGACCGCTTTTGACAAAACAAATGAATTTGGAAGTCTTTGACTCTTAAGAGTTAATTTTGGAATACTTTTTCAAAATTATTGATGGGATTTTACTCTAAACTAGGCATCCCTATTAAATAGTCTTGATTAATGGTTAATTTTTGTATTATTGACTTGCTATTAGTTAAATATCCCTTTTAATAGCCTAGATTAAGGGATTAGGAATTGTAAAAGGCAACTCTTGAAGAATTTAAATTTTTTAAAGTCTTAAAGTCGTCTAGGTTTCTATTTAAGTGTATTTGAAGAGTTTATCTTTTAGTGAAACACTTGCCTCAAAAATTAAAAACACACGATTGTCAAGCCAAAATAGGCGGTAGCCAGCCTCACTGTCTTTTGTTGAAACTTGTCATGATTATGGTTTTGCATGATACAATTTTTTAGGAAAATATTACTCCCTCCGTCCCATAAAGATAGAAAAAGTACCACCTTTTTTTGTCCCATAAAAATAGAAAAAGTGGAGTTAGTTATGTCAAAAATTATCAAAATACCCCTACATGCTTATCATAAAACATTAAATGCATATTTTGAAAAGATAAAAAAAAGGAGTTGTAAGTGCTATATTTAGTAAAGTGGCTTTGGAAAATGTACATAACTAATTGATTACAAAGGGTAATTTAGACAAATTATCACAAGTTACCTATAAATAACTACTTTCTTAATTCTTGTAAAATGGGTGCTTTTTCTATCTTTACGGGACGGAGGGAGTATATATTAGCTTTATGTTTATGGTTTATATATATATATATATATATATTTTAAAAATTTGCGCCTTACTTCACTCGGGCGAGCGCTTTTCTAGCGCCTTCCGCCTCAAGCAAAATATGGCTATCTCGCCTTTGAGTGCGCCTAACGCTTTTAACTACACTGGCTCCGACGCTAGGAATGAACTTTATTCTAAAGATGAAGGCTGGATCGGTAATTTCAGCTAACCATATTTTCATCTCAAAGTCGATTATAAATTAGTATCGAAATATAATCTTTTCACAGTTTTTCTTTCGTTGTTGAATTACGTGTTAATTATTTTTGTAGTAGTGCTTGCATTATAATATGAAGAAAGGGTCATTCCGGTCCTTGAACTTGTGCATTAGGGTCAATTAACTCACACTTTGACTATTTTAAACAATTAGGGACAATATTCTCTAATTTTAGGTCAATTGCTACCAAATTGGTTCATCACGGCCCGTGAATGCGTTCATTTTGTACAATTTTGGGGTTAAATGACCTAAAATTAGAGATTATTATCCCTAATTGATTAAAATGGCTAAGTGTGAGTTAATTGATCCGCACAAGTTGCGATGACCCTTTGCTCTTATAAAAATTACATGCCATGTTTGTACAATGGTCCAAGAAAGTCTCTTTGGAGCTGGATGTTGATGATGTAGGTTGTATTAAAGTAAAGGAGCATCAAGGATAATGAAACATTTATTGGTTTAGAAAGCCTGGTCAAATTATGGAGAACAATTAACATCACCTTGTTCCATTTGCAGCTGTCATATTTATTATTTTGAAAATTTGTTATGACAGGTTTATGATATGAGATATGAGTTAAATGAGATAGAAGCAAGAATAGAACGATATCCATCAACAATATCTTTCCTTAATCTTTTAAATGCTCTTATTGCGGAGGAAAAAGATGTAAGCGATAGAGGGCGAAGGTACTGGTAGATTTTTTTTTTTGTATTTCTATTTTGATTTATTTCTTTTTGCTAGCTAAAACATTTATGCCTTTTGCAGATTTATAGGCATCTCTTGCTTCATATGTGATGATGTGTTTGGGCATTTCCCTCAGAGAGCATATGCAGATTCTTGTGAGAAATGGCAGTTAGTTGTTGCTTGCCTTCAGCATTTTCACATGTGAGCGAACTGATCTATCTACTTTCGAGACCCTATTTCGCACGTCATATTAATTTTTCAGCTGCTATCCCAAACTTCTCCTTTCCTTCTAAAATTAATTGTTCTATTTGTGAGCTTTTCCTATTTCTATCCTGGTTTTTCCGGTTTCTAAGCTACCACTTCAATTTTAAAGTTGGTACTTCACAGATCAATTTCTAGGACAAACTAATCAGATGAATAGTTAATCATTTTTTTCTATATCATGGTGTAGGATGCTGAGCATGTATGAAATTGAAGATGAGGACATTGACAGTATTGCTGATCGATCACAGATGCGGCCATCTTCATTTGAGATGCAGCTTCCTGTCTTAGAATTGCTAAAAGTATGCGTTTGTTTCTATTGAAAGTAGTCAGCACCCTGAACATGGAATATTTTTTCATCTTTAGTTTGTCCAGAGCTCAATTGTGATATATTTATTTGATAAGTTTTTATAGTTAACTGTTGCATGGTGTTAAAAATAATTAACGTTTTTGGAGCTTGATTGCTCTCTGGTTTATTCTTGTTTGATTAATACCATTTTTCTTATGCCTAGCGTGTTGAAAATGAGTTGAGAATGGTATGTGCAAGTTCAACAGCTGAATCATCTGCCTGATCAGATGAGTTCAACCTATTTCTAGAAACCTCATTTAGCATATTTAATTTAGGTTATTGGACTGCAGTCAGAATTTGGCAATACAGATGCTTAGCGTACTCATAAAGTCTAAATATTGGCCATTGATTAGAATGTTATATGATGTCTGGAAGGAACAGAAATGGATAGTTATTTCATTTTTTGTTGCCTTTACAATTTAATTTTCATGTCAAGTTTTTAGCAGAACAGGGAATTTTTTGTTACTTGAGATTCTTGGGGAGTGAACGTGTTTTTCAAATTGCGCGATGCGTTTGTAACCTATTTTAATTTTCCTTTAGAATTTGTGATCTTTAACATCGAATTATGCTTCTTCCTTATGGCTTAGTACCATCATCTTCCAGAACTCATGATCACTATAGAGGTTTCTCATTTGTTATTATCAACCTTCAAATGGTTCATATTGATCCAAATTATCTGGAGAATATTTCATTTGTTTATTCATTGAACATGGTGTGTTACTTCCCCTGTGTGGAGACTAGAATATTGCGGTTGTCATTTTAGGTTTAGGCAGTTTTTATTTTATTTTGAAACAAGGAAGCTTAAGTTTACTGAGACAGTGTCTTCTTTCATCTATCTCCCTGTCATTCCTTGAATTCTTGATCATTTATGTATTTTAAACGTCTTAGTTTGATCTCTAAGTTCTATAAGTGGATATTTGTTTTTTTTTGCGTTGTTTAGAAAGAAATGGTTTTAAAATATTGCGAAGACTGAAGACAATCCTCTTTTTCTCTCCTTCATATTGATTTATAATGTAGCAAGATGCCAAGGCTATATTATCTCCTTGTCCGGCGATGTTATTTCTGTATTTAGGAATTTCATTTTGACTTTTGGCTTGGATGGTTATCCTTTAAATGATATGACTATTTTGTTTCGTTTAAGTATTTTGGCTATATCTGCATTATACTTGCTCTTGCGCTATATGCTTAAAGATTTGCTTGAGCTACATAGCTTATTTAATTATCTTATTCTAAAATTCTTTGGCAGGATTTCATGAGTGGGAAGACGGTTTTCCGCAATCTTATGGCAATTCTTCTTCTTGGGGTCAATTTGATCATCACTGAACGAACCAGTCAAATTCATGGACGACTTCTGGAGAAGGCTGTGCAACTTTCTTTGGAAATCATTATTCTTGTTTTGGAAAAAGATTTAGTTGTTTCTGATTACTGGCGTCCTATGTACCATGTATCTCTCTCTCTCTCTCTCTTTGCATTTTTGTTTTCTGAATACGTTTGGTCAGTGGTTAGTTTTTAAGTTTGTTTTGATGAGATTTTAGGTCCTTTTCTTGGAGTTATTTCCTCAGCATTGTTGATTATGATTTCCAAAAGTATCCAACTGGTGATAAGTAATCATTTGTTAGATGATCTCTCCAATTTCATACTCAAGTTGCTGGCCTCCTATTATTTTGGTCTATCTCATGCCATCATCTATTACTTAATTTCACTCCATTTTTCTCATTCTGCCAGCTCGTGAATAGTCTTTCTTGATAATCATCTGATCATCTTCAAAAAATGTTGTCTTCTGTCCAACAGTATGCCTAACCATTGTATATATGAGGACTTATGCTTACGTCATGCAACTAGAAATGGATGTTTGTTCATTTATTGATGTATTCTAGCCATGCTAATTAGCAAAATGTTCCTAGGTATAATTTGTGAGCTTGTTTTATAGCTGTTGAAGTGGGAAATCCCACATTGTTTGTGTGTGTGAATGGACATGTGTTTAAATATTGGTTGGGCCCTCCACTTAACACCAATTGGTTTTAAGATGGAATCTAACACCACCAATTGGTTTTATTTTATGTTGCTGTTTAATCTCATTTTTGTTTTTTGGTTCGATTGCTTGGTATTAGGACACAATCATGTGTTTGCTGCCTCCTTTTACTTCTATTGATTTAAATATTGTCATCTCCTCTGTACCTTAATTATTGCTGTAGTGAGCACCCTAAAGAGGCTAGCTTACATAACCCAGGAAGAACTATGCATAATGCCTTGTCAGCATTTAGACAAATAGCGATTTACTTTGGTGCTTGCTTCAAAGAGAGTTTGAGAATCTAGTTTGTTATATTTACTTGTGCGCAACACCCGTCAAATAATATTCTTATAACTTGCTATCCCTTCCTCTTTCGTGTGCTGCAGCCCTTGGATGTTATACTTTCTCAAGATCATAATCAAATTGTAGCATTGTTAGAGTATGTCAGATATGATTTTCTACAGCAAATTCAACTTTCCTCTATTAAAATTATGACCATTTTGAGGTATTCTCTCCGCTTTAACATTTTTCATCTGTATTGTCATGACTGAAAATTAGTTTCTGATATGTACTTCTGCAGGTATATGCATTCATATATCTTGCATACGTAGATCTCTTTGTATTTGTATGCATCAAGATGTTAGAGGTGGTTTGAGTCCTGGGCGGACCCAGGCATGTAGTCTGAAGGGGCTTCCGCCGCCTCAACCTTTTCTTTTACAAAAGCCCTCCTTAACTTTTTTTTTTAAAAAATATAGTCATTTTTATACAATTAGCCCCCCCTCCCCCCAAAAAAAATTGTACGATTAAGCCTCCCGTTCCACAAAAGCTAGTTCCGCCCCTAGTTGGTGGTGCTGTGGTTCAGTGGTTTTCTTTTCTTCTGTTTATGGGTTTTTTTATTGGTTATTGCATCACTGTGTTTTTCCATAAAGCTTCAATACTCGACTTGTTACTTGGATGTCAGTGCTCGCATGGTCGGGCTTGTACAGTTACTGCTAAAGTCCAATTCTGCAAACTGTCTGGTTGAAGATTATGCAGCCTGTCTTGAGCTGCGTTCCGAAGAGTGCCAGGTTATAGAAAACAGTGCTAGTGACCCAGGAGTTCTAATAATGCAAGTAAGTCTAGTTCCTATTTTGTTGACAAAAACGCTGAATGTTCAATTCTCTTTACACAATGTTTTTTTTCTTAATCTCATATATTTGTTTGCAGCTTCTGATAGATAATATTAGTAGGCCGGCTCCCAATATTACACATTTACTGCTCAAATTTGATCTTGACGCCTCAGTTGAAAGATCGGTTCTGCAGCCAAAATTTCACTACAGGTTTTGCCTGTTTTAAACATTCCAAGTGTTTCCAGGATAGGCATAGTATATTGTATTGGCTCATTTGCTGAATTTGTTGTTTCTCTTCTAGTTGCTTGAAGGTCATTCTTGAAATATTGGACAAAGTATCAAAGCCAGAAATAAACGCACTGCTCCACGAGTTTGGTTTTCAGGTTGGAAATTTCATCTAGTGATATTGAATTGTTGTGTGTAATAGTACACTATCTTTCGTCCTATGACTTGTTTAACTTTCTGGTGTGAAAGAAAGATTTATCTGTTTCCTTCATGCAGCTCCTCAATGAGCTGTGCGTGGATCCATTAACATGTGGCCCTATCATGGACTTGTTGTGCAATAAAAATTACCAATTCTTTGTGAAGGTATGTCATTGACCTCAATTTCTGATATAAGCTATTAGATGCCACCATCGTTTTTAATGACAATTTTAAATATTTTTCCTCAATTTGCATTTCTAAAATAGTGTCTACTTTACTCATGACAGCATCTTGAAACTATTGGCGTTGCTTCCCTTCCTAAACGAAATAGCAACCAGCCACTTCGCATCAGTTCTCTTCACCAGGTATCTTCTGTTTGCATTACTGAACTTTGATGCCTAACAAATCTCTTATTATTAGTGGTGCATTGTGCCCAAGGGAACACACTGTGAATAGAGGCTTGGGATCTTCTTCTTTTGCATTAGGTGGTCACTAGTTCGAACCTCCTTGGGGGCATGCAGGGGGTTGTTTGCAAAGCTAATTCAAGTTAGTTTCTTTATGATGGCCTTTTCCAGAGAGCATGGCTGTTGAAGCTTTTAGCTATAGAGTTGCATTCTGGTGATATGGGCAGCGCCGCTCATAGAGAAGCCTGTCAGAGTATAGTAGCTCATCTTTTTGGAAGACAAATAGTTGACATTGGATCTGATTGTGTAGTTTCTAATTCATTCAGTCCTCGAAATGGCATTGAACATGCTGGAACACGAGCAATAAGTAAGAGCAAGGTATGGTTTGGCCACTTATCGCTTGTTCATGTCTATTTTGTCACTTGTTTAGGTTATTTCAGGACCCAATAGATATGGTTGACCAAATTTTGCTTCGAGTAATTTAAGCTTCCTCTTGGTATTGTTTACATTTACAATTTTGTTTGTGATTCTTATTAAATTTTCGTCAATTCGTAATCTAATTCTTGAGCTGTAGACTTATATTTTAGTGACGAAAGTGAAACACTCTGGTAATTCTGTTGTGACTCCCGACTAAATTTCTATACAAAGTTCAGTTATCTGATATTGTAAATGACTTCTGATAACATTTCTTTGCTGCTAGACCATCTTGGAAGTACTTTTCAACCAAATACTTCTCGTATTTGTCATGCACAACTTTTTCAAGTCACACCTTGCTTTTGATTTATTCTACTTCTACTAGTGATTGCCTCCTTGAGTGGTTTAGCAGTTGTTTACACAATGTACGAGTAATTTTAATCTAAAGAATCAACAATGAATGGTAATTTATTTTTGTATCAAGTTCTTAAGAATTGAAATAAAAAATTTGTTTGTCCAGTGTCTGTGTATAATGGACTTATGCCAGTGTGTATTTGGATCAGCATCTCTGTTGGTGTTGAATGTGAGAAGGGATCATTAAAGAAAATGGTTCTCTCTTTCGTTGTAATTTGTTCATTTCCTATCTTTTTTTTATTCTTATCATATAAAAAATCATATCAGGATTTTTTTTTGAATAAAGTGATTTTTATGCTATTACATGTTTTGGTGACTATCCATGTCAATAGACATACTAGGTATTGTGGTGCCTTTTGGGAGGGATTTTGGAATAATAGTCTCCTTGGAGCTAATTGTTTTGCATGCGCCAGTAGATGTGGAACTTCTTAGGTCAATGATTGATTATGCTTGGAAGTTCCTATTAATTCCCCTCTATGCTTGCAGTTAAGTTAGTTACCTTGCATTAGCTAATCAAAATAGATGCAAGCATTTCTCATTACAGGGATTGGCTAGGTTAGAGTGACCAATTTGAGCGACTACTTATACAAGCTGAAACTGCAAAGATAATCTCTACCTCCCTGACTAGTTGACCATTATGGATGTCCACCAACCGTTCCTGTAATTATTTTTTCTTAGCAGTTGGCACAGCTGGTGAATCATTTTTGACTTTTGAATCTGTCTCCCTTATTGTCAAGTTTTCTATACCAAGCTGCTTGTAAATTCAAAATTTGAAGCTTAAGCTAGATAAGCATGTCCTTGTCCATTGAACTAAAATAGTATAAGATTAATTTGTAAAGTTCTTTGTGCTTTTTTGCACATAACTATCTTTCGAATTATAGAGCTTCCATAAACCCCTATCTTTTGTTTTAAGCGGAGGCTCTTGGGCATAAATATCTTAATATCTTCTTTTTGAGTTTTTTATTGTCTTATAGCCTTCTCCAGAGCCTTCTCTTTTCCTCTACTAAAATAATCGGTGTTTTTGGTTGGTTCCTATGCTATGTTTGATCAAGACTTTCAAGACTTCAAGTTTTATTTTTCATCTTTTCCGGTTGTACTCCTTTTTTATTTCTCTGTATTAGTGAGGATCAGTCACATTTGTGATTTAACCAATAGGGCTATATGTCTAGTGCTCAGACTTAGTAATTTGTAGTGAATGTCAAGATATTGTTGTGTATCATGGATTCTTTTGGAGGATAAAGTGAAAACTTGAAGTAGTATTATGAAGGTGATATTAATGTTTTAGTAACTCTTCCTGGCTTTAATTGTCTTTATTCTCATGAAATATCACGATTTTAATTTATTATGGGTATCAAGCATTAATGGATTATTCTTCAAATCAACACTGTTTTGTAACTTTCTTGTAGATTTAATAGTGCAAAAAAAAAGAAAGATCAGTTGCATTTTTTTTATTCAGGTGCTAGAGTTGCTTGAGGTAGTACAGTTTAGACACCCAGACACTGTGAAGCTTTCTCAGATTGTCTGTAATATGAAGTATGACTTGCTGGTAAGATCTTAGTATATCAAACTGGTCTTGAAGCAGTGCTCCTGATATCGTTTCTACTTTCTTGTGTAAGACCTTTCATTTTGGGTGTTTTTTAGGCAGAGGACATACTTGGAGATCCAACAGCATCTGGAAAGGGTGGTATCTATTATTACTCAGAGCGAGGTGATCGTCTGGTTGACCTAGCTTGTTTCCGAGATAAACTTTGGCAGGTCAATTTTGTGATTAATTGATTCCACAGATTGATTTCTGTATTTCCCCCCCCCCCCTTAAAAATTCTCACTTGCAAATTTTCATAAAGGATGCTGGTGTTTTTTTCCTGCTCAGAGATTTAATTCAGTGTATCACGAGTTGAGTAACCTTGATGGTGAAGCTGAAATCAATGATGTAAGGGAGGCCATTCAGCAGTTGTTAAGATGGGGATGGAAATATAATAAGAACCTCGAGGAACAAGCTGCCCAACTTCATATGTTAACTGGCTGGTCACAGATTGTGGAGGTCCACTATTTTTCATAGATTCATTTTTGGTTTCTTTTAATTGGTATAATTGAAATTCTACATCTAATGGTAATTGACAGTCTCTAACTCTGCCTTCTCAGGTGTCTGCATCAAGAAGAATATCCTCTCTGGAAAATCGATCTGAAATCTTATATCAGTGGGTCACTTGTGTTTGCTTATTTTCTTTCCTTTAGGGGTGTTTACTAACTGCTTTGTCTAATCGTTGGCAGGGTTCTGGATGGATCACTGAGTGCTTCTGCTTCTCCAGACTGTTCTTTGAGGATGACATTCATATTGAGTCAGGTATGATCTGTCACTGAAAACTTTCCTTTTCAATGTAACAAATCAGGCCATCTAGTTTCTAATCTGGTTTAGTTTCTCTTCAAATGTTTATAGGTTGCTCTTACATGCATGGCTAAATTACGCGATGAAAGATTTCTTTGCCCTGGCGGATTAAATTCTGATAATATCACTGGTCTTGATATTGTTATGGTGAAGCAATTGTCAAATGGTGCTTGTCATTCTATTTTGTTTAAGCTTATAATGGCAATTATAAGAAATGAATCTTCAGAGGCCTTAAGGAGACGGTATGGTTTTAATGTAGGAAGATGGTGCTGTTATTTCAGTTTAACCTTTCCTTGTGGGATTCTGACCTTCAGTGTGTGTGTGCATGGCACATGCATGTTGTTTGGGTGTGTACAGCCAATATGCCTTGCTGCTTAGCTATTTTCAGTACTGTCGGCACACAATTGATCCAGATGTTCCATCAGCAGTTATGCAATTCTTGCTGCTTACTGAGCATGATAGCGAAGATCTTCATAAGGTGTGCTGGCTTACTACTCTGATGCTACTGTTTTTTTTTAAAAAAAAAATATGAATTGTGCCTTTTTCCTTGTATCCAGATCAATGGAGAACAGGCTGAACTAGCTCGTGCCAATTTTTCCATATTAAGAAAAGAAGCTCAGGCCTTCTTAGATTTGGTAGGTATCCTACTATTATACAAATATGGAAGCTAGTTGAAACATGATAAAACCATTGCTATTCATGCTATCATTATTTTATAAGCTTGTGTAGATGGATGGTAATGGGAGTGGGCTTGAGATTTGCTTGATTAAATAAGTTTGCTCAAGAGGCTATGACTACGGGCTTGTTCATAATCTTCATAAAATTCATTTTGGTTGAATTGCAATTTAAAGTGTTATTTGTTCTCCTTAAACAAAATGTTGCATTAGTTCTAATCAAGTTTTTGCATCACTTTTTCCTCTTGAGTTTCTATCACCAGCAAGGATTTCATGTTCCGCTTGTTCTCTAATGCAATCCTAGAATGTCTTATTATGTCTATTGCTCTTATTGCATATGGTATCTCCTTTCACAAAATGTTTGTTCTTAAACTTTCAGGTTATAAAGGACGCGATACAAGGTAGTGAACTTGGGAAGACAATAGCACTCTATGTGCTTGATTCATTGATTTGTATTGACCATGAGAAATATTTCTTAAGTCAACTTCAAAGTAGAGGATTTCTGCGGTCTTGCCTGATGAGCATCAGCAATGTTTCATATCAGGTGTTGCTTTTCTACCACATCTTTGGATTGATGGGCAGTATTTATTTCTTATTTTAATCTTTTACTCTAGTGGCAGGTGCAGTCCCCGTGCTGCAATATCTAATACATTTTTTATGTAAATATTTATTCACTAAAAGTCAAATTCTTTCTCTAATAAAGATAAATTGGATATTGATAACTGTCTAAGCTTGCACAATAATTTTTGGCAGAGAGCCTGTCATCGGTGGCTATTTTTCCCTTAGCAAAAACAAATTCTAAGGGAAGAAAGTAATTCATTTGTATAATAATATTAAGGGTTAATTACTATTACCCCCATGAGGTTTGGTTCGAAATACTACTTCCCCCATGAGTTTTAAAAAGTCAACTGTTTACCCCCTGATATTTGTGTTTTCTTAACTACCCCCCTGATAAGGGGGTTTTAGTTAGCTGAAACATAAAACTCAGGAGGGAAATAGTCAATTTTTAAAACTCATGGGGGAAGTAGTATTTCGGACCAAACCTTATGGGGGCAATAGTAATTAACCCTAATATTTATTCTTAATACATGCTGGTTTACTATTCTGATCTTGCTACTCAATTTTAATCATTAAGAATCTGTATGTATTTGTGGTATAGATCTCTAATATACTTCAATTTGCTCACATTTTCAAACATGTAAAAACGTTTATATCATCAGAATCCCACCTATTCAGGGTCTTGGGAGTAACAAAAAAGTTTCATGATGTTTTGCTTAACATCTGAAAAAAATACACTTCTAATTGTCAGCCAAAGCAGCACTCAAATAAGAAGGAAAAGAATGAAAAGACTGCCAATACATCCTAGATACTTTACAAATAGAAATAAACTTTATTATATAGTCCACAACCTCTTAATGGGGTGAAAGTTATTTTGGTAATTATTCTATCTTTGGCATATTTGTTGCTTGAGTAGACTTTTGAAGACTGGTCTTTTTCTTCATAAAATTGAAAGTTCTTAAGTGCATATCAAACATGATATACTTGAAATTTATCAGTGCTAGCTGGGCTGATGTATCTGCATATTTCTATTCAGGATGTGGGACATTCTCTAAACTCATTGCAGAGAGCATGCACTGTTGAGGCTGAGCTGGCATTACTCTTGAGAATTAGTCACAAGTATTGGAAATCCGGGGCCCAAGTTTTATTTTCCATGAACACTCTGGAGCATATCACTTCATGCAGGGCAGTCAATTTACAGGTGATAGTAATTTCAAACTGCCCATGGTCTTGTTTTGTTGTACTGAAGTTTATATAAACTATAGTTAAATGCCTAGCAGGGAAGCTTGAGGCGCCTTGATCCAAAGCTTCGACGAGATGTGGCTATGGATATTGACAAGCAACGAATTATAATAACTCTAATATTGAGATTGGTGTTTTCTTTGACGTCATTAGTGGAAACATCTGATATTTTTGAGGTTAGGCTTTCTTGTTTTAAACAATGTTTTCTAGACAGTATGTTTTCTAGTTATGATGATTTTTCTGTCCTAGCATTTATGGTTTTGGTTTTACCCTGCCCCAAATCTATATCTTGCACCCATACTTTTATGTTATATCATGTATGTGTACTTGTTTTGCCTTGCACATATCTAATATTATCTTACATGTGTATTTACATAATGCACATGCACATATCTAATATTATCTTACATGTGTATTTACATAATGCACATGCACATATCTAAAATACTTGTACTTCATCAATATCAAATGTTCAAATTTATGGACACCTAAACTTTCACATATACAAGGACTTGGAAGATTTTAACTTGGTTATAGAGTTACTTTGAACTGAAAATTGCAGGTCTCTTTTAGCTTACATAGTTAATCATTTTCTTGTATAATGGTCTGCTTTTTAGAAACTCATGATTACTAGAGAAAATTTTGTTATTGTTCTTTTAATGCAGCTAATCTACAGAACCACAAGAGTGACGTGTTAGGTAAGAAATTCATGGGGAACTAATAATGAATATAGGTCTCACATTCTATTATAATTGCTCACTGAGTGGTAGCTGTCTCTAGACAGAACCAGTGTACTTTGAGGATTCTGAATTTTTTTGCATGAAATCAAGGATGCAATAAAAGTAAAATAATATATTCAGGTAAGGTTTGAAAATATTAATAAAAGCACAGAATCTTATGTAGATCTAGCATTTTTAAGTAATTGTAGGTTCTTTTCTTATTCTTGGTTGCCTCTTGCTTAAATCTAGCGCAAATTGCAAAAGCCTTATTAATTTGTTTTCCATTTCCCCTTGTTTGTTAAGGAAAACAAAGCGATGATATCATCATCTTAAATTCTACAGGCATCATCCTTGGGCAAATAATCGCTTACTAGTTGAAAAATTAATTTTTCTGGACTAGGCAATGAGGACTACATAGTAACTGAGTGGGCCATATCTGGGGCATTGCATGCTCTAAATATGACTTTGAACTTATTTAAAATATTGAGCCTTCTTATTACTGCTTGGTGTAGGCTCGCCTGTCTATCAAGTTCAATCCAGCCTTTTTACTAACAATGACCTATACCAACACTTAAACAACACCATAATGACCTTGTTTTGAGCCACTGCAAACTAAGCTCTACCTTTCACATTACTATCTTATATATAAACCAAGATCTGTTACATAATGCATCAATATTTTCTTGACCTAAATAATATAAATGAGCTTTACGAAGCCAAACATCAAGATTTTATGTATTTGTTTAATTATTGCAGGTTGAATTATTGTATAAGCCTGTCTAAATAATTTTTTAATTGAAAGTTTGGAACAATTTAACTCTCTTTTCACATGCATTTTGCTAGAGGTTTATCATTTATGCTAATACTTGAATTTTCTCTTGCTGTTCTTTGTCCTTTTTCCAAAAAAATTCATGATTTTTTGTATGTTATGCGCACAAATATGGCTGAGCTGATTTCCCCGTGTATGTAGCAGGTGAAGAACAAAATTGTTCGTGAAGTTATAGATTTTGTTAAAGGACATCAATTACTATTTGATCAGATACTTCGAGAAGATATCCATGAAGCTGATGATTTAACAATGGAGCAAATAAATCTTGTTGTTGGCATACTCAGCAAGGTAAGGGTCATTGAGAAAATAAAAAGTATATTGTAAAGTAGTGAAATAAAATGGCCATCTTTACTGCAATTAGGGTGGTATTGTTTATCTGATGATTTGGCTGTTAGACACCGAGATCAATGTGAATGGCCCTAAAAATAATCATCTCTTGCATTAGAAATTCCCACTTCTATTATCAGGAAAACCAATTTTGTGGTTCTGAATTTTTCATTTCCTTGTTTGTAGGTATGGCCTTACGAGGAGAGTGATGAGTGTGGTTTTGTTCAAGGTCTTTTCAGCATGATGTATACTCTTTTCTCTTTAGAGTCGGCAATACCTACTTTGGGCAGAACAGTACAATCTTTAGAGGTATTCCATGTCTTTTTTGGACTGATCATTTTAAATAGAGTTCTGATCCATGTGTTGATTATTTATTTAATTGGTTTTATCATTATCTGAAATATTCTCAGAGTAAGAGGACCTTAGAACTCAAAACATTTCTGTTGTGCGCCAGTCTGAGCTCTTATCTGTATTTTCTGGTCACGAAGAAATCTCTGAGACTCCAGGTATTTTTGCAGAAATTAAGCATTGATTTCTTTATCATATAGTTATATGGTAGTTGCAAAGTATTTAGTCGGAGTATGCTTAATGAATATAGAGATAATCAGATAACCAATGCATGGTCAACATGATGACAGGTTTTGGACCGGTCTCTAGACTACCATTCTCCTGCTGGGCTGCAGCTGCCCACATTATCTTCGCTTGGTTGTCTTCTTAATTCCGTGACAACTTCTCTTGAAAGAGCTGCTGAGGAAAAATCCTTGCTATATAATAAGGTGTAGTGGCTTTAAACAAAACTAACCTTTCCTGTTTTCTGTTCTTGTTGCTTTTGGCCACTTTTGGTCTTTAGTTAAAAAAAAATGCTAATTGTATATTTTTTTTGCAGATTCAAGATATAAATGAGTTATCAAGGCAAGAGGTGGATGAAATTATCAACATGTGTGTTCGGAGCAAATGTGCATCATCTGATGATATACAGAAAAGGTACTGCTCTGCTTTTTATATGATTTGTTTTGTAATTTAATATATCCATTTTTTCTTATAAGTGAATGAGTTAGGTACTTGATTACACATTTTAATGTCTTCATATGATGTGATTAATTTCTGCATCCTGACCGCTGGAAGTGATCACTGTCATCTTTAAAAACTGCTCATCTTTAAACTGCTCGTCTTTTTCAAAAATCTTAATGATTATTGGTTTCTCTTATTTTACAGGAGGTATATTGCAATGGTGGAAATGTGCCAGGTTGCTGGCAATAGAGATCAGCTGATTACCGTATTACTTCCACTTGCAGAACAAGTGTTAAATATTATCCTTGCTCACTTTCAAGACAGGTTAATATAATTTCATTTGACATTTTGCCTTTTCTTTCTCTATGAGTTATGTAAACACTTATTTAGTGGTAGCTGTTGGAGGTTATTATAAAGTATTGCTGCGAGATTTTCAGCTCATTTGCATCAAACAGTTATCCTTTATGCATTATGGACTTCTGGATGGCTTGATGTGTTCAGCCTTATTCATTAGCAGCATTATGTTTCTATTAGTCTATTAGATGTCCACAGTGCTGCAATCTTATAGTTTACTAATACTTGCCCCTCTATTTCCTATTCTGGTGGAGCCAATTTATTTTTTTGTGCTCTGTTATGTGAAGCCTTTGGTACTATTTAGCTCAGCTTGACTGGTTGATGATTGACAAGTCATTTTGATATTAGAAATTGAAGTTATGACATTGATATATTCTTCTTGGCAGCTCTGTATCAACTGATACTGATGGAGATATGAAAGCAATTACATATGGTGCTAAGTCAGACTGCACGCAGGAGACATCTTCATTTAGTGGAAAACTAGTTTTCACTTTAGAACGACTTGAACTATTAAGCGAGGTATGCTGTTCTTGTATTATTTATATGTTGTGGGCATTCAAAGAATTTAGATATTGTTGCAATGGGGCAATTGAAACTAAGGAATGAGATCATACGATCATGAGCTATATTAGAAGGCGTCTTCTGCATTTATTATTAATCTAGAGGTACATTAATAGAATTATTTCTATTAGATAGTAAATTGACATTGTTCAGCTGCTTCTTTTTCTTTCAAGGAAAAGAGAATTACTGACTTAGGACTATAGGTTTTTTGGCTATCAGTTCTGATCACTTTACTGTCCTATTGCTCAAAGAGTACAACTATTTCTCACGAGTCGGTTTTTGGGGCTTAGATCTGGGGTGGTTTTAGTTTAAATTGGCATCAACATCCTCATTTCACTAATTTATTTAGATTTTAGTACCTGCAGTGCAGAAACAAATGCTGAAACGGGAAATGCCAAAACAAAAAGTGGCTAAACATTTTTTTTTTTTACAAGAATAGGTTATAAATAGATCTTAGAGTTTACTAAGCATTTTCAAAAAAAAGAAATGAAAACGAAATGTTGAAACCTATGACTGAAGAAAGTTTTTGTGCACTGTAGGATTTTAGAGTTATTTTGGGTGATATTGGCATAATCTTAATAGTTGTTACTTGTTACAGGAGAAAGTTGGCCGCAATCTGAAGGTGTTCCGCAGATTAGTGGCATCGCTCAAAGAAATTTCAATCCAGAAAATGTCCTTGTAAGTTCGCAGGCAGTGAGTCTTTTAATTTTATTCCTTGTAAATTTTAGGTCCGAGATAAAAATTTGTCCAGAAACCATGCCAACATTGGGCATGATTGTTGTAAAATGTGCTATCATTTTTTTTTGGAATTCAAAATGTACAATCATATTATTCTTGTATTTGCTTGTCTCCATGTTCTGCCTTCTTTATGTATGCTCAATTTTCTAGCTAGAAGTCTTTTTGGGCTATACATTGTACATTTATTCTTGATGAGATAAATGTGAATTACTACTAGTTTCATATCTGGAAAAATAATTAATTATACATATTTTATAATTTCAATATGTAGAAACATTCCGTGTAATGTGTTTTGATAATTTAAAATAATAATAATAAAAAAATTCAAGTCCATTTATATGTTGAATAAATAATTCTATTTGATCTCTCTCTTTTCTCTTTAAACAAACCCTAGCCGCCAAGAGATTTCTTCTTATTTTTTTTCCGGTTGCCGTCAATAGTCTTGATTTTATTTGTTGACGGTAGCCATCCCTTTATTTATATTATTTAATTTTCATAAAATACAATAAATAGCGACTCTTTTTTATTTTTTTTCTTAATGGATTAAAATCTATCAAAGAAGCGCAATTCATTCACCAAGAAGTGAAGATAGATTGAATATTTTTCAACAACAAAATGGAATTGTTTATGAGCTATATTAGTTTTATTTGTTTTTCATTGTTTGTCTTTATTCTGAATGTTTTATGTTGTCCTTTTTTTATGAAAGGTTTATTGTCCTTTCTCTGTGAAAGGTTTACTGTCTCTTTGTTATGAAGAAGTTTGCTGTCTCTTTTTTTATGAAGGAGTTACAAGTGGTGAGAATGGAATGTTGTGAGTTTGTGGGTGATTGGAGAAGTTTGATCGAAAAGTGATCGAAGACTGCACTTATTTAACGAAACAGTTAATAATTTATTTTTATTTTCGTGAGTAAGATCTGCGAATCAGGCAGCATGTTGTCTGTTCCATGTCAGGTCATCGGATTTAGTTTTCGAATTATTCCGAATTTCTTACAAATGTAACTGTTTCATATTTGATTTAATGAGATTTGATGATTTCAAAATAAAAATAAAAATTATAACTATAAAATATTTTCAATATTTTATTTTTAATATATTATATTTAAATTTTAAAAAATATTATGTTGTATTAAAATTATTTATTAAACATATAAATTTTTGATATTTAATTAGTAATTATTAATTAGAATTAAATATTAAATTATAATTACAATAAATTTAATTTATGTTTTTTGCATGTAAAATAAAAATTAGTATAAAATTAGAAATTTGTCATTTAATATAATAATGTGTTTTTCGGTCAAAATTTAAAATATGTGTTATATTTAGCATTTTAATATTTTTTTTTGTTAAAAATAGTATGAATTATAGCATATCCAATGAAAATTTTCTTGCATCTCCATTTTAGTACTCCTTCCGTCCCAAATTGGTAGGCACTATTATAATTTTTTTTATCTCAAATTATAGACTGTAATTTATTACTTGAATGTTTGAATTACATATATATTCTCATTAATTATAATATATTAAATTAAAAAGAGAGCAAAATTCACTAAAAAAATAAAATTAAAATTGCGTTAAATAAGGACAGGTGTGGTATGTTTTTATAAAATTACTCATTTTACATAGATTTATTAAATTTCATAATATTTGTGTTTGTCCTAAACTGTCTATCAATTTGAGACGGAGGGAGTATTAAATTATATTAATTCTTTAATTTCAATAATATAAATAATTTGTCATAAAAGTATAAATTTAAAACTTTTTTTGTTATTTAATTTAACACACTCTTAGTAGTAGCTATGCATAGTTGAAAATGTAAAGTTCTCACACATGCACACACTCAAACACACATCATTTTCCCCGACATAATTAAGAAAAAGAATATGAAATCATAATATCAAAATTAAATTTTTATTGTTTATTATAAATTAAAAAAAATTAATTTTATGAAAACCAACCAGAATAGAAGCATCTCTAACACACTATTAAAATCTAGTGCTCATTAAGGGGGTAAACAAATTGATCTAGTCATGAGTTATTCGATATTAATTTTAGAAAAATTAAAATCGGATCAAAAAATTTAAATCGAGTTGGAGTATAAATTACAGAAATTCATGAAGTTAGCGAATCTAAACGGGCTTCCTGTACACAAAAAATAATATTTTTTTCTATTATATTAACTTTTCATGTCTTTAAATTTAGGTATGAATCATATCAATTGGTTAAATCTTATATAGTGAAAACAATAAAAATACATCAAATATCCTTTTTTTTAATTCGGCTCGAGCTTGAGCTCAATTCGAATAACTCAGATATTGTTCGAGTTTGAAAATTTCCGCATAAACTCGAACTCGAGCATGTCCTAATTCGAGTTTGGCTCGATCCGTATACACTCCTATTATTAATGTTGTAATTTAATATTAAGTTTTCAAATTTAATATCATTGCAGTGTTATAATTAGGGTAAGATTTCATTGTAAATTTTCTTTTTTATAAAAGGCTTAACACATGTTTGTATCTCTATAATGCCACACTTTTAACAATCAGAGTCTTTATATTAAAAAAACATTTACATTGGATCCCTACACTATCAATTGCAAACACATTGGGTCCTTCTATCCGTTTTTATTAGAAATAAACTTAATGTGTTTGCATGGACTGAAATGGACAACAAGATTTAATTTGCATGAAATTAATAGCGTAATACATGAATTCAATCTTAAAGGTGTGACAGTAGTCACCAGATATACATTAAGCCTTTCTAGAACAATTGATGTAACCATAGAGGATCTAAGCTCTCACCTCCAACTGCAAAAGCCCACTTCCCCAATAGATAAAGTTCTAACATTATAGCTCACACAGTCACACTTTCCTATTTCAGATCCCATCTCAATTTTCCCGGACATTTTTTCCCTTTCCTCTTGAAATCTCATCTTCATCGCTAAAACAACCAAATCCTCCTCAAAAAAATTTAAAATCATTTTATGAGATTCAAAGTTAAATAAAATGGCAAATGCATGGAAAAAAGAAAACAAACATTCAAAATTTTTCACTTCAAATCCACTTTTTCTTCTTCTACTAATCTGTCTCTCACTTCTTCTTCTTTTCTTATTATTTACCTCTCATTCTCAGTCTCATTCTCAAAGCCCTAATCTTTCAATCTCACAAATCTCAAAACCCATAACCCTAACACAGTCCTTCAACTACCCAATTCCTCCTTTTGATTGTTTTAAGTCCCCACAAGCTCACCCAGTAGTTGCTAACTTAGTTGAAAATGTAAAGTTTCCATTTTTATATTCTTTGTCTGATTTTGGGTCTTTGCCTGATAAGCCTCACAAGAACATTGTGAGGCTGCTTAAAGGTAAACCCTTTCGAAAGCCTGATATTTCTGTTACAATTCAGGGATTATTAGAGGGTAAGAAAGGGAAAAATGGGTTTGTTGTTGATGTGGGTGCTAATGTAGGTATGGCTAGTTTTGCTGCTGCTGTTATGGGGTTTAAAGTTTTGGCCTTTGAGCCTGTTTTTGAGAATTTGCAGAGGATTTGTGATGGCATTTGGTTTAATAGAGTTGGGGAGTTGGTTACTGTTTTTGATGCTGTTGTTTCTGATAAGATTGGGAATATTACTTTTTATAAGGTAATTGCCAGTTTATTTTAGCAAGTTCTGTTTATTTAAAATCTATGTCATATTATAGCAGGTTCTGTTTATTGATATGGCAGTCTCGTTGTTTATGCTATGCTTGATTGTTGTTTTATTTTTCTTGTGTTACAATTTTAATTTTGGCTAGGAGATCATGCTCTTCCATGTATGGTTAGTGATCAAATGTCTTCAGTTAGGTTGTGGTCTAGGATACTCGAAGCCAATCGAAGGTCTGTTTCTTAGTTGGCACATTTGGATAAAATTCACAGTTACTGAACTACTAGGGGTCAGTGTGCCCTATGTTGCACGAAAACATTGAAACTAGAAGGCGAAATAGCATTCTTTTTATAAGAATAGATTATAATATATTCCGGAGTCTCACAAAAACGCCAATACATAGCATTCTAACAAGTTTTCGTGAAATTTAGATGTCATAGATGTTCTATAAGGCTTACATACGGGTGTGATTTGTGAATCTCTTGAATATAAGATCAGATAATGAATCTTTCATGATGCTGTAGAAACAAAAATGATTGTACGCTAGTCTTAAACTTATTTCAGGATGAGACTTCAGTATTTGTGCAGTATCATTCTTTGTATTATCGATAACTCACATTTGTTCTATTCTATACACTGACCATCATTATCTATCTTATAATCAACAGCTGGTTGGCCGGCTTGACAATAGTGCTGTTTCAGCTACTGGTGCAAAGCTGGCATTCAAGTCAAATGAAGAAATAGCTGTTCAAGTTAGGACCATTCCTCTTGATGATTTAATTCCCGACTCAGAACCGGTTATTCTGCTCAAAATCGATGTTCAGGGCTGGGAATATCATGTTCTGAAAGGAGCTGCAAAGTTATTGTCAAGAAAGAAGGGCGAAGCTCCATATTTAATCTATGAGGAAGACGAGCGGTTATTGCAAGCCAGCAACACCAGTGCCAAAGAAATCCGAGATTTCTTACGAAGTGTGGGTTATCATCACTGCACCATGCACGGTACAGATGCTCACTGCATCAAAGAATAATGAAGGGAAATTTTGTCGTAAGAAAGAGTTGCCTAACTGGAACACTTAGTTTCCACATGTTTTAGCCCGAGTAGCTTAATCTGCATATTTGTTCATTCTTACTGTTTGAAGGAAAGATACGTATGTAAATTATAATCGGCCAGTGATACCACTTCTCTAAGAATTGGCATAATATTGCTGAAAACTGAAAAGTGTGTGCATTTTGGAACTTGGCAATGCTGCTGATACAACTGCCCAATAGCTGATGTTACCAGAAAATGTTGGTAAGCTTATCAGAAAATAGTTTCTGATGCCCGATAGCTTATATTACCGAAAAATGTTGGTTAACTTAAAAGAAAATAGTTTCTGATAGCTGATTTTACAGGAAGACGTTGGTCAGGTTATCAGAAAATAATTTTGTTTGTCTGTTGTATTCATTTCGATGTGCATTTTCAAGTTCTATTGCAGCTTTTCATGCACCGTGATTCATTAATGTTTGTACTCATGTATAAAGTTTATGCGCACCTTTTTTTTCCTCCAGAAGCTTCATTTTAAGAAGCCTATTCTTTTATGAATGTGTTCTTCAAGAGAGGGTCAATTGCCGTTTAGCCTTGATAAATTATGGGAAAATGACCAGGCTCGGATTTAGGGAGGGTCGAGGAGGGTCGGCCGACCCTCCTTGCCGGAAACAAAGTTATAAAAATAATAATTTTTGGGGTATTTTTCTAGTAGGGGCGGCTATAATTGCCCCTACAACTGCAAATTAACACATTTGCACCGTATTTACATCTGATTTTTGATTTTTTTTAAATAGCTGAATGTAAAAGTTTCAACCCTCCTAAGTTGGAGTTCTGACTCAGATTTGCTGGTCAAAGATTTAAGATTTATCTAGTAGTACAGCTGATTGAACAATAAGATAATTCATTAGCTATTGGTCAATAAACCATGTATGATACATAAACTTGCACTACTACACTTGAACCTGAATTTCCCAAATTTATCAATATATATAACCATATGATGATACATTACTGCAGTATCTGTTGAAACAGAAATAGACAATCCAGCTTGAACAAGCAGATGCAACTCCTTCTCTGCAAGAAAAATCAACTGATGCATGAAATAGAATTTGGACGTTATAAGTAGCTATAGAAACTACTGTATCACCAAATTGTAAATCATGCTCTACAGCTCTAGGCATACAGTCATACCTGATTAAAAGAATGAATCGCAAGAAAATTGCCGAACCATCAAATTGCTCAAGCTTTTAGGAGTCTTTTGGTCCACTAGTTTTTGACGGGCCAGCTCTCTCCACCATCACGTCGTAAAGCTGCTTACCATTCTGATTATAAAAAGAAAATAGCCAGATTTTTAGTGAAAGATGCAGTTTAGCAACCCAATTCACGGATACGTTTGAAGCATTCACCCTTTTAGTGTAGAGCTTCCGAGAAATGAACGGATTAGGCTTTGTCGTACTTACAAAAATAACCGGGAAGAAGTGCACTTGTCCTTCAGGTTTCGTTTGAGTCTCTTTGAAATAAACCAGAATAGGGAAGTTTGGCCACCATAGTTCCCAATTCACAAATGTTGAATACCTATTGAAAATTTAATAGGTCAGTTGCTGTTCGCTAAAGTTGGCTGGAGCATAGAGGTACTTACTTCCAACGATTTTTTCCTCCCACGAATACATTTTCACCTGAATTGTCAAGTTGATCTCCTACTTTGACCTCCTGTGACCATGAAAATAATAATAAGAATTCTGATACTTAATGATAATAATTAATTATCCTAAACACCTAGATAAAATGAATTCATTCATAGAAAAAACTGAAACTTACCAGAGCCTCATCGTCAAAAACAAATCTAACTCTTGTTGTCTGGAAGAACGAAACACAAAAATCTTTAAGCAGATTTACTGACTATCAAGATAAAGTATTTTGATGAACAAATGATAAGGAAAACTTTTAGCAAAAAGATTGAGTGATAAGGAAATTGGGAAGATATAACTAACTCGAGAAGAAACTAGTGTCTCAAAAGTCGAAACATGTGAGACAAATTGGTCCATTAGATAATAAAAAATTGCAAACTGAAATATCCAACTCAAAAGCAATTTTGACTAATAGCTACCTGGAACAATAAGAGCAATCCAAGCAAACCAATTGGTGCAGCTGGTAACAGGTTATCTGAATAAGCTAATCCACCAGCTAAACCTGCTTAAACAGAAATCTTGTTCAGAGAAGACTTTCACTTTATAAACCTGAACAAACATTACCAAGTAAGCTTAATACTAGCCCTAATCGACAAAAAAATGGATGGACATAAGAGAATTCCTATGTTCTGACCAAGTAAGACAACTGGTATTCGGTAATCTGGTTCGGGAATAACCGTCTCTCTCTTCTGGACCTTCCTTCCAAGCTATGAAAAACAAGAAACTAAATCATGTAAAAAGGCCAAGAACTAATATGTTCCGAAAACTTCACGGTAAAATTACACCGGCTGAAGCTACATAGATTCACACCAATATCAGAATTTAGGGGTAAGCATGGTTTAGTAAAATGCAAAACCAAACCATTCTATAAAGGATAGAATAAAACTAAACTACACCAAACATTTATATAAAATCTCGGCTCGGTTAACCAAATTTTTCTTATTAGTTCAGTTTGATTTGATTAAAATAACTAACTTATATATGTACACAAGTGGATGTGTGTATATATATTAATTCAAAATATATTATTAAGCAACCAATGGTAGAAAGCAAACTTAAACCGAAATTAAATTTTCTACTCATCCACATCCAAACCAACACTTTTAAACCAAACTACTCCAAAATTGCATGAGATTATAAGTGAGTAAGCATACAGAAAGTTCAAAACAACTACTATTTGCAAAAATTATTGGTTCAGCTATGTTAATACCGCGAACTTTATACTTCAATTCACATAGCTAACTAGACTACTCAAAATTGCACGAAATGGTAAATGTCGGAATGATAACAGTAAGCAAAAAAAAAAAAAAAAGTAAATGCAGAATGACAAACCAGTGAGGCAATCATAAAGTCTCTACGGTTTCTGCTGAATAGACTTGATTTGCGAATAACTTTGCCAAATAATTTGTTCTTTAAATTTCGGACGAGTCCAATCACTTCCCTATCTGCACAGAACAATACATTTGAAGAGCTACGCTATAAAGAAAATTTTGTACCTAAAAACGCAGTTGGATTACTGCATAATATATTAAAATTCACAAGCATAATATATTAAAATTCAAAATGCTTACTTTGTGAAGGGAGAAAGCAAGCAGTGGATATGAGAGCTGTCCCCATTTTTTGCTTTCTAATTTTTCATACATTTCCTTTTCTTTTTATGTGGTCACCAAATTTGCTGTCTGAATTATATATTGACACCAAGGCCCTTGTTTTGATAGTGTGATGCAGTGAAGATAGAAGGGTATTTAAGTAAAAGCGAAGGAAAATCTTTTTGTTGCAAGGAAATGAAGCCTTATCTGGTGATGATAAATGAGCGTGCCTTACAGCCAACAGTTGAAACTCCCACAGAAACAAAGTTTTGGACTCTTTTTTACTTAAAAAGCTTCAATCTTTACAACTCAAAGAGAAAACCCAAATCAGTATATCTCTCTTGAAATGGTAGCTACCTCATGTTTTACCACTCCGCTCTGCTCTTTTTCACCCCCTAATAAACCAGGTACCTCTCTCTCTTATTCAAGATTCATGCTTTTTTTTTTGGGTTTTTTGTTTTCTGATTTTGTTTTATTTCTGGTTATCTCATCTTCAGCAGTAGTTCTTGGGAATTCAGTTGCTGGGAAGGTTATTAGGGTGAACAAAGTGTTTCACAACTCTAAAACTACTAAATTTCAATCCTTGGAGGTTAAGGTGAGTTCTTGTTGAATAAGGGTTTCATTTCAATGACTCATTTTATTGAACAATGAAGGAGCAGTTCATGAAATACTTTTATTTTATAGCTTGTCATCAACTTATGGTTTGTGTAAAATTGGTGAATTTTATGAAGGTTACATAAAGAGATAAATTTTCTGGTGTGCTCATTTGTATGATGATACACATTCATACAAGAATGATGATACGAAAAGCTAAGATGCTATTGACAAATTAGTCCATTTGCGGGTAGTCGACAGGCCATGATTAATAGCAAAAGTAGGTCAATGGACTAGTTGTTGCAAGGAACTTCTGATGGGTAGTGCTGGGTTTAAACAAGCTATTCCATGAGTCAAAATTACGCTTTTAAGAAATGGTGATGTTTACGGAATAATTTTAAATTATAGACAATAGCTAAAACATTTCCGTAACCAGTTTTAATGTGAGTATAGGACACGGCTTATAAAAAATTGAGAATTCATCAGAGTTTGATGTTTCCTCTCAATTTGTCTATATTTTTGCTTGCAAGTCACTTTTCTCTTGGTTTGACAGGCGACGGACAGCAGTGGTAGGCAAACTAAGACAAATAGCATAGTGTGTGCTGATTGTGATGGAAATGGTAATTACTGTCTTATTTATATATTAATCCAGTTTTTATCATTCATTTAATCTATAAAACAACTTCATTTGGTCTATTTTATTTTTACTAGCATACCATTATCATATGCACGTTTATTTGATGCTAATTTGCATAAAAAGTAGGTATATTTGACGCTAATTTGCATACAAAGTAGGTATATTTGACAATGTCTTTGGTGTCTATAAGTATTGGATATACGAACCAGCAACGTATCCGCTCTGCTTAACTTGTTCAAATGATCTTATCTTATTAAACCGATTTGCCTGGTTTCATTAACCTTCTGATCAAATTTCCGTTTACTCATGGATCCTGTTATTTATTTCTCGTAAACAATCTACTTGATTTGATCACTTACCCTTTTTCGGTCATACATTAACAAAAAGATTTTCGGCTGATGGAAGCTTGTATGTTCGTGACAAATAACCAGGTGCTATATCGTGTACCCAATGCAAAGGAGTTGGAGTGAACTCGGTTGACCACTTCAATGGAGCGTTTAAAGCCGGCGGATTATGCTGGCTCTGCAGGTATTAACAGCAGTAACTTATATTTCCACCCTTCTCTACTTGTTACTTATGTAGGGATAGCTGCGAAAAGCATAGAATTCTAGTGTCGATATCATTTCATTCAATTTCTTAAGATACAGTTTATGCACTTAAATTTTACCAAAAAAGGGAAGGTAGCATTTTTTAATTATTTATTTTGTGTTTTGTTTTCTTTGGACATAAACGTGTATTTTCCTCACAGGGGCAAGAGGGACATTCTGTGCGGAAGCTGTAATGGAGCTGGCTTTATCGGCGGATTCATGAGTACTTACGATGATTAGAAGTTATACGAGAACTGAATCGATAGTGAGAATGGGATGCCAGTCTTTAAAACTCATCTACTGTTATTTTACCTGTCTTGTGTTTATTGAGATGCCATGCTCCAAATGTATTTGTTAGTCTGGAAATTTTGTATTTGATTTTGAGCTACAAAATATTCATGTTTCATGCAGGCAATATAAAGAAAAATAATTGTATGCATATGCACTTGTCTTAACTTTTAATATATAGTTAGTTCTTTAAATTAAATTTTATCATTATTGTAATTATCATATTTAAATAAAAAATTCATTCACGATATATCATGATTAATGTTGGTCATGTTATATCGTATCATATTTAAAATTGACATGTATGATATGAGTTGCAAAAACAAAATGTAACAGAGCCATTGTGTGAGTTATGATAATTCCGGCAAGACGAATGCAAGGAAGATGTGATAAAATCGGAGGAAATATATTTTGCTCAAGCTCAGGTAATAGAGATGAAAGAAAACAGCCTGATGTAACAATTAACATGAAAAACAAAAGAGTATATGCAAATATGCAATACAAAACAAAATGACTCCAACAAAAAGCTCAAGTACATTAACCATCATCCACGTTATGGTAGAAAAGGTGACATTACACATGACTGCACAGCTTAAACCCAAACCACACTCCATTTGGAAGGAAGGTATTGAATTTGAAGTTAACAGGTTTGGTACTCGGACCGTTGATCTTCACAGTCTCAGGTTTCCAACCGTCAGATCCTTTCCTAAGCAGATTAAGATAGCATATATCATGTACGCATGGTCCATTTATCTGGAATGTATCAGTTGAGCATCTCTCAAATGTTCCTGATGATGAATCATCGAGCCTCTTCACGTACACCTTCAACAATATTATAATTCATGTCAAAACTCAACTACTACTCATTGATTATAAGTATTAACTTATTTTTTTGACAGAAAGCATATTCAAATCCCTACACTATTATATTTTTGAATTGAATTTTTCTATTACAATTTGTATATATTGAGTGTACTTAATTTTTAATTTTGGAGATACAAAGTCTTTCTGTCACAAAAAGTATCAACAGTGTCCGATGATTTTTAAGTTGAGTTTGGAACTGAGTCAAGTCGAACTCGGCTCCATTACCTTTATGGGTACAGAGAAAATAAAGATGTGATTAAAGTTGATGAAGTAACCTCGTGAGCATAGGAATCACCGAATGCGAGACTGATGTGGTCTCTGGTGAAGGAGGAAGAGGAACAGCTGGTCTTTATGACAACACTGTAAGAACAGCTTCTTGCATTTGCAGTTGATCCCTGATTTAACAACACAATCAATTTTACATGTCAACATAATTGCATTTTTTGTTTCAGCAGTACGATTAATGAACTTGATAAAATATGGTAATTTTAGAACATACCTGAATGGATTTAGGGTTAAATGCGCGATGGGGTTGTGGATTGGACAGAGATGTACAAATTATGGAGAAGAAGACAGAGATGAGGACAACTGAGATTAGTTTGACCATTGTCTGCTGGTGATGTAGAGAGCAGCTTGAGTTTACTCTCTATTCGTCTAGTGTTTTTTTTTTTTTTACTGTTAGAGATAAGATAAACGAGTGGCTGGAATGGAGCTTCATATACTGGAAACTCACTTAATAATAGGGTTTTTTCTTTCTTTCTCTACAGTATCATACTGTTTATAAATACAATATGTTATTTGTAGTTTTAGTTTTTCTCAAAGGCTTGATTAAAAAACAAAAATACTAAACCTTACATGTCAGATCCGTTATAGTTAAACTTTTAAAAATCGGCATGACTAGACAGTTTTGGAATACCGCATTTCTTTTGTAGCTATTTTATCGGGTTTTTTGCCAGCATATCGGCCACGTTAAGCAACACCCATAATCTAACCAAACCATATAATAAACCACATAATAATCCAACCAAAACCAAATTTTATTTTTAAATCTAATTAATTAATTATATTTATTATAAAATTCTTATATATTTAAAAATAATTTAAATTAATTTAAATCTTAATTAATATAAACTAGTTTTAGTTAGTGGCAATTAGAAAATACTAGATATTTTAAAATTCATATATATTACTTATTTTTGAATATTGATTATGCATCAAGCATAAACAAAACACAAACTAGAACCAATAATCCAATTATTCCAAATTTAATATCTTACATTACAACCATAATAATCATTTAAAATCATCTACATTGTGGTAGACAAGGACATATGACTACACGTTTTAAACCCAAACCACACTCCATTAGGAAGGAATGTATTAAATTTGAAGGTAGCAGTTTTGGTATTTGGACCGTAGATGTTCACAGTCTCAGGTTTCCAACCGTCAGATCCTGTCCTAAGCAGATATAGATAGCATATATCATATATGCATGCCCCATTTATCTTGAATGTATCAGTTGAACATCTCTCGAATGTTCCTGATGATGGATCATCAAGCCTTTTCAAGTAGACCTACAAAAATAATAAAATTCATAGCTCAAAAATCAAATGATCATTAATTCAATTTCTCTTATGGGTTGTGAGACAAAAGGATTTGATTGCTATTTTTACAATAGAATGTCAAGTGAGTATATTTAGCTTATGAAGTTATGCTTAGATAATAGAATGAATAGCAGGAGATGAGCTATTATATAAGAAAACCAATGAGCTATATCTCAAATGATATAAGTGCTGAGCAGCAAATTGCTAGACTGTGGGTGCGATTCCTCTCACAAACACTCTCTCCTCCCCAAATTATCAGGAAAAAAAACTATTGTATAAAAAATGGAATAGCTGTTTTATTTTTTCAAATGATTATTTATTATACAAAATCATAAAATAATAATTTAAAAAAGACCTATTCCATAAATTAAAATAAAACATAGTCATTTTATATGTACCTATTTCATGAACCAAACATGGTTTGAGAATGTAACTAATTCTAACCATCTCACAAATCATTGAGAACTAGGTCGAAAAACAATCGAAATCAACTTGATATTCCCTATGAGTTGAGTTAATTAGCAGTTTATGACAAATACGGATATTTAAAGAATAAATTTATATTAAAATTTAACTTTAAATTTCGAACTGAGAGAGGTGAATTCGATTTTCAATTATTTAACCGAACTCGTTTAAATTGTTAACCAAATAAAATTCCATCAACATCGAACTTTAAATTTTAGAACCGATGAGAAAGAAATAAAGTTAATGGACTAACCTCGTGACCATAAGAATCACCGAATGCGAGACTGATGTGGTCTCTGGTATAGGAGGAAGAAGAACAGCTGGTCCTGATGACAATTGTGTAGGAACAGCTTCTTGCATTTGCAGTTACAGCCTGATTAAGTAAAGAATCAATTTTACATGTAAAGATTTATTGACTTGCTAAATTTAGAAACATACCTGAATTGATTTAGGGCGAAATGTGTCATGGGGTTGTGGATTGGGGAGCGATGTACAAATTATGGAGAAGAAGACAAAGATGATGAGAACTGAGATTAGTTTGACCATTGTTTTTTTTCCTTTTTCTGTCTGGTGGTGAAGATATCAGATTGATCTTATTAATATTACTCTCTTTTGTTTATGTTGTGTTTGTTTGTGATTGTTGAGATTACATATTTGCATAATGAAACAACTCAAAAATCCAAGGATATAAATGAGTGGTTGGAATGTCAAGTTATGGAAATTAGTATAAATTAATAATTTTCTTAAAATTTAATACTAAGACCTAGAAAATTATACATATTTTAATAAAAAATAAACTTTTATTCATTTATGTCCCTATCTATTTTTCATCAAACCATTATCCATTTTCCAACTACCATGTCAACCAAATTTTATCAATACCCTCCTACTACCAGATAGTGGGAATCATGATTAGTTAGAAATGATCATACTATTTATAATCAGTTTGGTCTCATTGCCAAACTTTTCACTCATAAAACAGTAACTTTAGGCTTAAACCATAAGCTTTTGAAATTAAACCTCATCCTGGGGGCCTTTTGCAATTCTCTTATTCTAAGAAGTTTGATGCATATAAAGTCCTAGAGAGCAATCCTTGGCTGTACAAAAATTCCTTCTTGCTCAAAAATTCCCATCACCAATTCACTGCAGATTAAACTATAGCTATAACAAAGATCGAGGCACAAGCTCGAGAATCCTCGAGTAAATCCCATCAACAATTTGCTAGCCAGACTACTCCTGCTCTCTACAATTAGCAACATATAAAACAGTTTCTATTCCTAGATTCATTCATAAACTAACAAGTTGTAATGTACAACATCAGTAGTTTCATTTCATTGAAGAGATCGACGGTACCGGGGCGAAATAAAACATTTTCAATATACACATGAACGTTTATGCTTTTGCAGCGTTAAACGAAATAACAAGGAATTATCCGCATCATGACAATATGAGACGCAGAATCTCTCCTGAATATTTGAATGACTTTTCCGTTTCCTCCAGACAATGGTTCTTCTCCTCCCTGGTCCAGCTCTGAGCAATTACAAAAACAAATTCATATATCAGTTAATGTGTCATATATATGATGAAAAATTACCCTGTTTATGGCTGTTATTCGGTTCCTGATGATGCATATGAGGATAGATTAAAATATGTATAATAATCTTCAACAGGAGTACAAAGAAAATTACCTCGGCGACTTGATTCAACTTGTCCCTAACATTCTGCAACATTTGAGAAAGGTCACCGTCCCATTTATAGAACTCTAACTCCTTGCTGTTAAGTATCTTCTGTGCCACCTATTATAAATGAGAAAAGAAGATCATAAGTAGAATGGCTCACAAACTAAAATATCATCAAATCTTGATATTTTCCTTAACAGACAATTAACAGAAATATGTGTAGTTGCTGGAAGGAAAGACCTTTGGCTGAGTTAACTACTAAACGAGGCGAAAAGATAAGTGTTCCTAACTCAGAAACTCTCACATGGGAAAAAATCTCTTAACTAACTTTAAGGTATAAATTTTATGAACTTAAGTATTAGGTGTGAGGCAGTTTGATTTAAAAGAGAATAAGATACCTCGTTATTCAATTATATCTTTAAGTAATAAATTTACAGATCGTGTAAACCAGGTGTTGAGCATTGAAGTGCAACCCGAGTCAGTTTTTCACTTCCAATTATAATACACAAACTTTTTGGACCATCATTTAAGTTAATATTACCTTCTTTCCGATCATTCTGCCGCCAGCAGTATGGGCGAAGTATATATTGTAGAAGTGGCAAATAAATGCTGGAGGATTCTTCTCTGCCAATTCCTTCAGAAGCTGAGAGTAATTGACACCAGGGGAAGATGGTTCAGGAATGGCATAACCCTGCTCTTTAAACCACTCCAAATCTTTCGCCAGCGCCTCAGATCTTTCAAGCCCAGTGTTTTTGAACTCGGCATCTATAAAAAAGAACAGAATTGTCATGAAAAAAGTAGATTCAGATTTCAGACAGCAAGTGCAGTCCATCAATGTAAGCACTAAAACAGTCGCACAACTCACAAAATATATTACATGATTGAATAGGCGAAGCATAAAAAAATGACAATAAGAGTACATGATGCATAAGAACCGGGAAAAAGAACGAACAAAATTCATTCAACATAATTTAATAGGCAGAGCACCTAATATCTTCAGAGCTGAAATTGCCATTTCAATAGTCAAAGCTCAAAATCAAAGAAGAAAAAATGCAGAACACCAGCAATATCATCACAATCCATCCATGTCTGGAAATTTATGCAACGAAACAGAAATTTGGTTATACATAACACAACTAAGCTAAGTTTAATTCTAAGCACAGTTAGCAATACTTATATTAAAAAAAACCTAACTCTTAGCATATCAGGTTAGCAACTAAACAATAGAACACAGACCCAGAACGAAAATAGAAGGCCAATCATAACATACGAAAAATACTCCCATAATCAATAAAAACCTAAGTAGCACATACACTTCATTCAGTAAACGTTTTTCGTTTCAGAAACGTGTCGAAAACGTATCAAAAACTCGGCGTTTCGGACATTAAACTTCATCTATAACATAGGAAGCCTTAAAATAACACCGTGTCCAAGAGTCCTGTTTCCCATACTCAGTTCCGAAAACATAATCAACATGGAACTTCATTTCTAACATAGAAACCTTAAAAGAACACCGTGTCCAAGTGTTCTGTTTCCCGTATCCATGTCCGTGCTACATAGATAAAAACTAAATGCAAAAACAAAACAACAGTTAAACAATAATAGTTCAACCAGCATACAGTCTACTACAAATCCAATAGCAATCACAACTAAAGCCAAAAAATAAAAACCAACAGACGTGAACAAAGATTAACATAAACAAATCAAGAAAACTGAACAAACAAACTCACAAAAAGGGAAAGCAGCCTGATGAACAATGGTTTCAAGGGTATCATAAACCAGTTTGCTATCAACCAAAAACCTCAAATAGCCATCAACAGAAGGCTGCCATTTAGGAACAGCAGTCTCTTCAGGTTTCTCAACTTCCTTTTCTCCTTCTCTAGCTTGCTCTCTCGTATGCAATTTCATAGCCACAAATCTCATCTCCTCAACAAATCCTTTTCCCTCTCCCGGGTACCTCTTTTTAGGCTTCTCTGCTGCAGTAGTTGCAGAAACTGTAACAGAAGCCTTCAAAGGCGGCATATTGTAACCAATTCTTGGAGCTTTGAACTGAAAAGACAGAGTCTTTGGCACAAAACTTGACTGAACAAAATTAGTATTAGAGGAGGATGATGGGGATATTAACTGAAGATGAGGTCTGTTGAGTAAAGATTGGGATTCTACGATTGGATTAAGAGAACCCATTAAGTCAAAACGAAGAAAGATTAATACTTTACGCAAAACAAAATCAAAAAAGGATTTGAGAAAGCTTAAACGTAACCTCTAAAACAAAACAAGAGAGAATTCAATTTAGTAGTGAAAAGTTTGAAACTTAGAGTAGGGTTTTCACGTTCTCTTGAAGACCAAGCGACAGATTAGAGAGAGATGGATAAAATATTATGGATTATGGGGTAATAAATAATGGTGTTATGGGTTTTGTGTTTCTTTAAGTTTTATTTTTTGTTTGTTTTCTTTGTCTGAATAGTTTGGTGGCCTGTGCTTCACTTTTCATTTGTTTAAGATAGATGATAGCGGTGCTGGTAAGTTCAAGAAACGGAGACGTTTTAGCGGTTTGATGCTTTGTTATTGATTGTGGTTGTAAATTGTAATGAATTTTGTGTGAGGACGTGCCGTGGAGAATTGTGGATGGTAAGAACTAAGAACACAAATTCTCTTTCATGATATTTTAGGACAATAAAGTTTACACTCAAGTAGAAGCTTTTAGAATTTTTATGAAGATTTAGAATGAGATTAACAAATTAAGCATTGATTAAAATTAAAAAAATTAAGAATGTATTGTTTATAATTATAGTGGGACTGGAGAAACATATTAAAAACTAAAAGAATCAAATTTAAATAATGTATTTTCAGCCTTAAATCTTATAAATTTATAGGTACTATATTATATTTTTAAGTTGTTTTATTCGGTTATTTAGTAGTCATTTTTTTTGCTCACAACAACTGTTTTATATCTGAAAATAGATGGTAGTTGTTTAAACTTTATTAGAAAAATTGCGCATTACTAAATTAGTTTATTTTAATGTAGCTAATTATTCATTTTTATTCAACAATGTGATTTTTTTATTTCTATGACCAAATTTTAATTTTTATAAGTATTTTTCCATTGAAAAAAGTTATTTTTTTACCATAAATAAGAGGTTTTTTATATATAAATGTACCTAGCTACAATTGAAATGTACCTATTGAACTTATGTCAAATTGACATTTTTAAAAGGCTAGAATATAAATAAAAAAAGTCAAACAAACAAATTGAATAGTTTTAAGTGATTATGCTTTATTACATAATTTATAAAATTGTTTAAACTATTTTGAAATGATTTAATTATTTATAAATTATAAACAAATTTATTTTTTATATTATAGTAGTAGCTATAATTAATTAATTTTCTAAATTAATCAAAAAAATATCCAAATAATAATTTTACCCTTGATACTAAACACAACTAGTATAAAATAAAAAAAAGTATCTATTTTAGATGTGAAGCTAGATGTAATGTACTTCAATTGTATTTAATTTATATTTTTTAAGCATGATTTGATCGGGAAAAAGAGTCTTATTCATGAATTTAGTACATTCAATAGCTAGAATTTTGCTACAAACAAAGTGATGTATGTCAAATGTGTAGCATCAACAATTTGAAGTAATATTTACGATATATATAAGAATTTCCCGCACATCTTAAGTAAGTATCCTTGATTCCAGAAGATTTGATTCAAACTTATTACTCATCCTTCCCATCAATTTGATTCAGAAAAGGGTAGTCTATGTACCCAACAACAGGATCACTTGTGTAAAAAGTTTCTCTGTCATAATTATTCAGATAACTTTTAAGTTTAAATCTCAACACCAAATCAGGATTTGCCACAAACAATCGACCGTAAGACACCAAATCGACATCGCCACTGCTAACAGCTTTCATCCCAAGTTCTCTAGTGAATCCACCACTGCCCATAAAAGTTCCATCAAATGCCCTTCTCCAAGCTCTCAGCAACTCAACTTGCTCATCGTCTTCATCACCATACTCTGTCTGAACTTGGAGGAAAGCGAGTTTGGAGCCGAGTTTGGATTGGAGCTCGTTAAGCCTTTCGATTATTGCTAGGCCTAATTTGAGCGGATCAGAATCAATAGCATCATTATAAGTAATTGATGGTGACATTTTAAAACCAACTCGTTGGATTCCTACTGCGGAAACTACTGCTTCAACAATCTCTGTCATGAATCTGCATCGGTTTTCAATGGATCCTCCGTATTTGTCTGTCCGGTCATTGATCCCGTCTTTCAAGAATTGGTCTATGATGTAACCGAAAGCTCCATGGATCTCCACTCCATCAAAACCTGCGTGTTAACGTAGTTTTTAATTACCGCTCCATCATCACCGGTGGCGGAATTATAAATTTTATTTAGGTGAAGCGAATTTTTTTATCGACGATATGTGGTTCGACTACTTTTTAGACCGAACAATATGTTGATAGACTTTTTTTTTCTGTAATTTTGTAGACCACACTATTTTTTTGGTCGAATGACAATGTTATTTTACTTTGTCTTCAAACTAAACGGCATTTCATTTTACTCAAATTTTTCAAAAACAAATTATTTGATCCTCTTTAAGATTTCTCTGAATTACCCACCGAACTAGACCATTTCGAATGAACAACCGAACGAACTATTCGGTACTTGTCGATCGCAATATTTCGAAACCAGGGTGGGACGACCACCCCACCCTAGATCCACCTCTGATTTTTGCCAAGTAAAAATTCATTGGTACCAATTAAGCATAGAAATTTTGCAAATACTTACGAACCTGCTCGAATGGCATTTAAGGCCGCCTGTCGATAATGATCGACCACCATTGGTATCTCAGAGACCTCCAATGGCCGCGGCTTGGAGTGAGTACTGAAAGTTCCATCTGGCAGCAGAATTTGGAACTTGTCTGAAATGGGCTTGCTTGTTGATGATATTGGTGCAGCTCCCTCAGGCTGATAGTCTAATTAGTAACCAAAATCAGGACATAAATATTGCAAGTAATTATCAGTCACGAATCTAATTCATATTCTAATTTAAGATTGTTACATAAAGTTGAATGATATTGTTAGAAATCCACACACTTTAATACATGTGATTTCTACTATTCCATTAAAACTACTATACAAGTATAAGCAGTGGCGGATCCAGGAATTTAATCCAGCCCGGGCTAAATAATATGTATACATAAATAAATAAATCTCATGTCTATAATTTATGTTAATAAAAACTAAATAATAAATATTACATATACATATGCACGTCCCATTTTATCTCTAATATTAATTTCATAATTATCAATTGAAATCTGTTGTTCAAAATCCGCAATTACATCAGCAGAATAAATTCAACACGTCCTCTTTTTTATTCCGAAATTGTATCCAAATTATTTTCTTTATCACAAGAATTAGCAGTTTTTGGTGTTCGAATAATAATTATTTTTATAACCTAATTTAAATCATTTTGGTTAGTTTTTATAATGTTATTATTTTTTAATACTCACAAAAATATCCAAATAATAAAATTCATCACATGTTTACAAAAAAAAATGACAATAATTTAGAATACTTACTTCTTGTAGTCTAATTTCTTCTTTGATTTTTTATGAATAAACCAAACTAAAAACCTAAAAAATAGAATTGAATAGATCAACTAAATTAACTAAATTAAGACAAATAAATCAACTATATTAATATACACAAATAAAATATAAAAAAAAGAAGACTTCAAATTATTAGTTGATTGTTTTTGGAGGAGAATTTAAAATTAAAAAATTAGATTAGAAATTTTAAGAATTAGATTGTAGTTTGTAGATTTTTAAAATTAGGTTAGAGAGTTTGAAAATTTTAAAAAATTATATATGGAGTTAATTAATAATTTAATGAAGAATCAATAAAATTAGAGATTGAAAATTTGAAGTATGAAATTATAACATGGAGGGGCTCTTGTTTGGTTGCTGGGAGTGCGACTTAAATGCATCAGTATGCAGTCCTGTGTCATCTGTTTTGTTAAATAAAACGGATGAAACCAAAGGAAACGGGACCGTTTCATATGTTTTGTTTTAACAAAACAGATGCAAAAGTGGCCCTTATCTTTTTGTTAAAAAGAAGCCAAAACGACATGTCGTTTTGGTCTCTTAAAATTAAAAAAAAAGAACGAAGAAGGCACTGTGCTTCTTCTTCTTCCGCAGCAGTTCAGCCTTTCTTTCTCACTGGGCAGCCATGGCTGGCTTTCAAAAAACCAGCGCCGGTCCTTCAAACTTCCGGAGGCAGCCCGGGCTCAAGCCTACCCGAGCCTGTGGGTAGATCCGCCCCTGAGTATAAGAGCAATGGCTCTTCATCTATATAGTACGGAAACAGAAACCGAAAAATGTTGAAGTTGAATACGGTAAAATGGTAACTTTTATGATAGGTTCTAAATATAAAATTTCAGAGTTTCATAACCATTTTCGAAGATGGAAACCAACCATGCATTAAAAAGTCGGACTCCATAAATATTAGTAGTTTAATACTTGTATTATATATATGTCATGAATTATATATTGGTGAAGAGGAGACTTAATTGTACCATGGTGCGATGCACGACCCACATGCCACAACTGGCAGAAAATGAAGCTTCCTTTAGCATGAACACCATCCACCACTTTCTCCCATGCTTCCACTTGCTCATCTGAGTATATCCCAGGCACATTAGGATACCTGTAGATTCAAACTAAACAACAAGTTGCAAATATCCTTTTAAGTAAAATTGGTTACCGAACCAATTCAAGAATTATTAAAAGAATTTCAAAACTTAATCAGTTCTTATTCTTGTACACACATCAAGAATTTAGTATATATTAAAATTTATCTGAGGTAATTGAAACAAAGATAATTATATTGATTGGAAAATTTATGTCTTCAAAAACCTATTGATCCGAATAAATTTTAGTAATTAAACATCCAAAAAATTATTGATTGAATTAAATTTGAAATTAAAAGAAAACCCTAGATATAAACAATTAAAAATATAAACGGCAGTTTCGGAGGTCTAAACGATTTAATTTGACCAAACAATGACATAGAGAAGCTGATGTGTATCAACCACCGTTTCTAAAAAAATTAGGCCCAAAAAATGTATAAATCGCACACCTCAAATTTGGACAGAACTACGAAGCTGCTATTATCCAGCTTTTCTATCCATTTTTCTCAAAAAAAAAAAAAAGAAATTCCACATACGCACCCGCATCAATAACCAATCACTTTAATCGTAAATGTAAACCAATAAGCTATTGTTTAATATGCATCTCATAATATTGGACCTCCAGTGATTAAAAAAATAAACATAAAAACTGCATAAAATGACTAAGAAAATGTAATGAATACCCAAGGGCAGTAGGCGAAATAAGAGTGCCTTCAGTGATGATAAGTCCACCAGGAGTTGATCTCTGCATATAATACTGAGTCATTGCATCTATTGGTATCCCATTTATAGCTCTGCATCTTGTCATGGGCGCAAGAACCACCCTGCACTTTATATTTCATCATCATCAGACCAAAAAACAAAATCCAAAAACTGAGGATAATTGCCTTGGAATGAATCTGTAAAACTAAAAAAAAGAAAATCATCAAGAACTTAGCAGAAGATTGAGAAAAACAGAGACGAATGAAACTGGCCTGTGAGAGAGGTTAAAGTTGCAGCCCATGTTGTATGGAGAAAAAAGTGAGGTCTCATTTTGTTGTGTTTCAACCATTATTGAACAAGATTGCAGCTCTCTCATGGTATGGTACCTAAGTTATTGCTTCTTCTTTTTATAGGGTCCTCGTATTTTAGAAATAATTTTTTTTATTTATACATTATAGTTGAAATATATAGTAATAATATTTTTAGAAATTATTTTTTTTATTAATAGAAATTTATACGTTGTATGCAAAACAGTAATAGTATATTAAAAGAAAACTTAATCTCAATAATCTTAATAAAAAATCTTTCTAAAATTATACACGAAAGAACTCAAAAATAATATAAAACGCATTAGATAAGAAATAGACGACGGTGGCCACTTCTGTCTACATAATCTAAATATAGACGGTGTTTGTATTTTTCTACTTCTTCGACTCCCTAGCATGGAAACTCTAAAAATACTTTTCAAAACCAATTATTTAGTGAAAAGGTATACAGAGAAGAAAAACCATCTCTAAAATAACTGGTTAATAAAACTCTACCAATATCTCAAATAGATACATTTCTAAATTTTCTTACAACTTTATTAATAGTAATTGAAAACAAAAGCTAAACACAAGATGAAATTCATTTCTAGGTTTTTGGCGGAATATTTAGCTTCGATATGTTCCATAAATATTGCATTCGACTCCCTCTCTAAAACACGACCACCAAACTGTTATCAGTCAACACCAAGCAGTGAACATCACCCGAAAGTTTGTTAGGAGGAGACGGCCATCACCAAATAATAGTCTAAAATTAGTTTATTATAATATTTCTAAATTTTAAAAAAAAAAATTGAATCATTATGAATCAATAATTTAAAAGGTAAAATTATTAATTACATTTATCACCGTGTACCAAGTATATTTATATTTTTTTAATGAAAAATTCAATAAAGTAGACTAAAAAGTAAGAAAAGAAAGAGTACGAAAAAATAAGGGTAAACAAAAAAACTCAAACCGATTAAATGAACTTAAACCGTAAAACCTAACCAAAAAATGCGGTTTTCTGATTCGAGAATTTAGGTTTAGGTTTAATTTTAAATTCATATGGTTAATGATTAGTGATTCAAATAAAATACATATTATAATCTATACACATAAAAAATCTAAATACAAAAGTATTTAAAAAATATTTTACTTAGGAATATATTTTTATTTTAGGAGAATATATATATATATATATATATATATATATATATATATATATATATATATATATATATAATATAATATTTTCAAAGAATTTTATTTTTCGTAATAAAATATTTACCTTTTTTTTGAAATAAAATATTTACCTAATTGAAGTAGAAATATATAAAATTTATATTTTTATAATTAAATAAAATAAAAAAATAAAGTTTGATTATTAGAGTATATATAAAATTTTATCTTTTTTGTATCTAATTTTTTAGTGGTTATATGGTTAAAAATCGCAAAACTGAAAAATAAAACTGATTTAATGGTTAAATGTTTAAAATTTAAGATTTAGATTTTTACTTTTAAAAACCGTACTACTATGTACCGGTTAACCGGTCCATTCTCACCCCTAAAAAAAGGCTTAGAATTTTTTATTCTTTTTTAGGACAAAAGGTTTAGAAATGAAAGTATAGAGATCTTTAATTATAATTTCTGTTGAAATTTTTTAAGTATTTGTTATTTTTATCCTTTTTAAGTGAAAAGTCAATATTCATAAAAAAAAAGTGAGAAGTCAAACCATGTGTTGGTCTGCAAAACAGTCAAAGCCCATCTTGATTCCAGATAAGCCCAAGTAGCAACCAGGCCCAGTTATATCTGATATAAGCATATTCTGATTCAAATTTCTTCACTCTCCCTGTTACACCTGCAAACATGGCAGAAGAACCTAAAATCGACCTCGCTTCACCATTGCTTGAAAACCCTAACTTCGACACACAAACTCCTGAACTTACCCCAACTCAAAATGCACCATCAGCAATAGATCGTGTTATCCTCTACCTCCGCACTCACTTAAACATCTTTGCCGTTCCCTCAACACTCTGTTTCATGGCTGCTATGCTCACTTTTGTCAATACGCAGAGTTTCACTTCTCTCGTCGAGCGAGTAGGCCAAGGTAATGCTTCTCTAGCTGTAGCTTCTATCGCCATGTCATGGTTTCCTTTTCTGTACTATTCGATGAAGCTCAGAGGAGTCGATACAAATTTATTTGTTGTCAAGCTGGGTGTGGAAGCCGTGTTCTTCTTTACGGATGTGGGTTTGTATCACCTATTTCAATCACATGGTAATGCTTTGTTGGTGTTTTTATTGATGGGCTGTGCTATTAATGCCGCTGATTTTGCTGGAATTGGTGGTCGTGTTAGCTACAGGTGTGATCCTACCATTTTTATGGCCATATTTTTGGTTTCTTCGTCGCATTGGGGGTTAACCTATACTGGGTTCCTAGTTTATGCGTTGCTTTATGTTTATAAGCTTTTCAGGAGCTGGGTTTATGTGGATTAGTCTTAAATTATCTCTGTAGGTGTTAGATAGTTAGCTATAGTAGATGGGTGTCTGTTCTTTCATATGCTATCTGTTTGATGAAATGCTCACAAGAATGAACTACTGAATGATTAACCTTTAAAAGTGTCGAATCCCCTGCCCGATGCTTCTGTTTGCTGCTCGTGTTGATGTGGTTGCTTATGGGTTGTGCTATTAATGCCGCTGATTTTGCCGGAATTGGTGGCCATGTTAGGTACTGGTGTAATCCTACCATTTTTATGGGCGGTTTGATTGTTTCATCGCATTGGGGGTTTCGTATATAGGATTCCTAGTTTTGGCGTTGCTTTATGTTTATATGCTTTGCAGGTATTGGGTTTATGTCAAATAGTCTTTAGATTATATCTGTAGGTTTAGTTAGTTAGCTAGTAGTTTCTTTTGTATGCTATCTGTTAAATGAAATTCTCACAAGAACGAACTGCTGAATGATTAACCTTTAGAAGTGCCAAATTCCCTATTCAGTACTTCTATTTGCTGCTTGTGCTGATGTGGTTGTTGATGTCTTTAATTAGAAATTCTAAAGTAACAAAATAGTATGTAATTGCTTATCAATTATTATTGTGCAGCACTTGATCATTTTAATTGTATCTATTATACAATTTCTTTGACACATGATCATCAATTGAACTTGGAGCAAACCTTTCTAATCTCACCATATGAACCAGTCTTAACTTCAATGCTACTCATTTTAACCATAGCTTTTGGAAAATCAAAATTAAACCTAAGCCCAAATAATCCTCTCACATTTCCACTAAACTTTTGAACAACATCGCCAGTTTCAGCATCATCCCAAAGTCTTTGATCAGACTCTAAAACTCCATTTCCATCTCTTACGTTCTTAAAAAAACTCGCATCGAACTTAAGTTGGCTGTTGCTGTCTAATGCCACCCTTTTTGATCCATCGCCATCTTTCGGGCAAACGACTTGTAGTTGTGATAGGAATTCGTGATTAATTGTTGGGTCTGCATTGCCTGTGGTTGTGAAATTGTATAGACGGTATCTGAAGAATAAGCAGTCTGTTTGACCTATGGTATGTGCCCCTGCCACACAAATTTAACTTTTAGGTTATATAATTAAGGGAACGTATAAGCCCCTCGTGATATAATTATCTTAAATAAACCCTTACATTTTATCCCTAATATTCATGTCAGAAGTCTCGAGTTCTATGCAGCATAGTTTTAAACTTGATAATGGGTGTTTTGTTGCTTATGATAATCCTGGTTTGTACTTGTTCATGGATCAGAATCAGACTAAGCCAATCAGACTCGACTTTTTTTAATTTAAAAATTAAATTTGATCCGATCTCGATTCAAGTCTAATATTTATTGCACAGATCCAATTTATATAGTAGAATCATACGGATCTTTATTAGATTTTTTTGAATATGCATAAAAACTTAACCAAAAATAGAAGTATAGAACTGCTTGTAAAAAGGCGGATCTAAACCGATCTCGGGTTTATGCCGGGATTGACGAGAAAAAAGAGTATCCAAATCCGGTCCAAATAGCCCGGGCTTGGACAGGCTGTTTAGGTACTCAGCCAAATAATCAGTTTTAAATCCTACCTGCTCGAATCTGAATTATCCGACATCAATATAGCAATCGAATGTTGGGCTATTAAACTAAGGCCATGTTTGATTCATGGAATATAATAAGGGCTTTTTATATAAAATACAGGATTTGGGCTAGACTTTACTTTTATACGGCCCAATCCATATTTTTACTTTTCACACCATCAATTTTATAGTTTTTGAAAGGAGGAGTTATTCCACAAAATCATGGAATAGCAATTCCATGGAGTTACTATTCCATAAACCAAAATAAGGAATAACTATTCAATACGAAATAGCTATTCTATTCTGAACTTATTCCATGAACCATACATGGTCTAAAATGAATAATTATTATGTAACAGAAATGAAAAAACGAGAGAATAAATACCAACTAAGGTGACGAGATCATGAGCATCGAGGCCTTTAGCTGCAAACTTTTGCTTCTGAATGGCAACCGAATCAAAAAAAGAAGGCAAATTCGAAGCCTGAGATGATAAAGAAACTCTACCATCTCTTCTCCCAGTTGGGACTGTCCAGCTTGGCCCATCACTCTGAAATATAATTCCATTTATTTTGAGGCATAATTATCTAAAATATTTTTTTTTTTTTACTTTTAAAATTTATATTCTAAACTTTCAGATTGTCAATTTTACCCTATTTCTTAATTTTTAGTATCAATTATATTCATTTTTTGAAATTTGAAAAATTCTTATATAAAAAAAGTTCTACTATATCCTTCATATTTGAGTTTTAAAAATATTAATTGTTTATTTAAACTACGTGTTAAATATGAATGACATTAAAATTTTTTTGAGTTAAAAACTCTAATTAAGAAAAATGGATACAACTGTATTTGAGAATTAAGAAATGGAACAAAATTGACGATTTTGAATTTATGAGATATAAATGAAAAAACTCGAGAAGTGGGGTATTTGTGGATGATTAGGCTTTTATTTAATCCTTAATTAAATAAAAGAGAACTTTTATTAAAAAAAACATATTGATTAAGAATTAATTACCAAGTCTACAGAATCACGAGCAGCTAAAGCAAGTATGTCAGCACATGAGACTACACCAGGGCATGTTGCCTCTAATTGTGATTTGGCTTGATCAATTACTTCAAATCCTCTTAATCCTGTATTTGGTAATGCATTTCTCTCAGCAGATGCTCCTGTAATCAACACTGATCCGTCACAACCCTGTCAAATAATTTTAGAGTTAGTGATAAGCAGCAGCAGCGGAATCAGAAAATTAAGAAAATTGAAAAAAAAAAATCGGCAATCCAAAAGAATATAAAAAGAAAGATTAAGTAATTTTATACATTTATAGATTTGATAGTTTTAACATATATAATCTTTTAAAAGATTAACTGTTTGATCAATTTATTTTTTGAACTATATTCAAAATATGTGTCTGGTGTAATGTAAGTTGCTTGTATGAATTTAATTATGAAAAAATTCTATAACTTTAATTGAATTGCGGTTTAAATATAATTATCTCAACTCTCCAAATTAACATACTAAATTATTATTCATCAAAAAAAAAACTAAACTAGTGATCTTTTGGGGAGAAAAAAAAAACGAACAAAAAAAATGGGGCATGTGGTCATGGCAGCTTTCCACCCTTAAGTTCTACGTCTGATAGCTAGTGATCTTTTGGGGCATGTAAAAATTTGAATGAAACCGAATAATTGAAGAGGAAAATTTGACTCGGTTTAATTTGAAGTATGAGTTTTTAATTTGGTTCGATTTTAGATATAAAAAAAACTTCCAGCTAAGTGCAGCCTAAATAAAACGGAAGAAACAGAATGTAGCCAAAAGCTGGGTGGTGATACAATCTGATATGAAATAATTTCGGTGTAATTCTCAAACTTGGAACCTAAAAAATAAAATGAAAAAGTGGAAAAAGGTAGAAAACCTGAACAAAGCAGTCATGGAAATGAAGCCTTAACAAAGCAGCAGCTATGGTTGGATCCTTTTGGAAGTAAGATTGAACAGTGGACCTAACAATGGATTCAGCCTTGGGACAAGAAGATGAATAAAACCCATTTTTCAGTTGGCTTTTCACACACAAAACCATCGCCAAATTCACAAGAACAACCAACCACAAGCTTCCCATTAGGACAAAACCAGTAATACAATGTTAACTAATTTGCTTCTGACATGCATTCCAAATTCTGAGTATTTATAGGTAAAAGTATTTGCATTATCCTTTTCTTTGCTTGTCCACTCCATTTAATCTTTTCGTTTTTTTATGATAATCTTTTTTCAGTGGAGACGCGTCGGACTATTGAAAATTGCTAGTGCTACCTTTTTTTTCCTTCACCTGTTTGTTATAGCCACAATGTGCGATTAACTAAAATTTAAACAAAATATTCATATTTGTCGATAATTTTAGCTTGTTTTGTTAAATATATTCTTTTCAAAATCGTGTTAGATTTACCATTTTTTTATCTTTATTAAATATATTCACAATCAGTTTGGATCTGATGTGTCATGATGTTATACGTCTATCAATATATATAAAATTAACCATATGGGGCATATATAACCTTGTGCCACATTGGCTCCAAATTGATTGAGGGTATATTTGATAAAAATCGAAATACAATGGTATATAAAGTATTTTAAAAATATACAATGGAAAAAAATATGGATAGGTATGGACATTTTACTTAAATTTATCATTCTTTAAATGTTATTATATTTTTATTTTGACATACAGTGGCTACCTTTTGTTAAGTAAATTGAAAACACGTCACTATCACTATATTAAAGTTAGTAAATTTTATAATTCAGTCAAGTACAAAGTAGAATTAGAGCTATTTGATTGATATTTTTACTTTATCAGAATTTACAAAAACATGAAAATTTCATATGTTTAGTTTTATTTGTTTAAATAAAATTATACCATGTGTATAGTAATTAAATATATTAAAAAAAACGGTACTTTGTATTGCATTCCTTGTCACTTCAACGTATCGAAGAAAATTGGTCTGAGTGTTGATTGTTTTCTACCTTTATTAATTATAATTCCTTAAACGCGTTTTACTTTTGTTGCTTGTCAATTGTCATTGCTTTTATTTCAACTAACTTTTCACCTTTTGATCTCTTATTTTTGTGCTACAATCTTTCATTCATTCACACCAAACTTTTGTTACTAATCATCATGCATGGATTCATTAACTTCTTAGCTTTGCATGCAAACTTAATAATTACTTACTAAGCAAAACTACAAAAGAGTTAATCCTCTTGTTAATTAACTATATTTGTTTCATCTTTACTTAAGTACTCTTATATTTAGGGTAATTGATCCTAATAATATCCAAATTATCATTTATTTTTTGCAATTTACTGATCAAATTTTAATTTTATTTCATTTTAGTTCCTTTATTTTATTAATGAGAGATTTTTCAGAAAAAAATGGATATGTAATAGCCGGATTTTTACTTTTTTACTTACTTGAAATTTTTAATGTATACATAATTTGACCTCAAACTTCTCTTCAAAAAAAAAATTATATATACCTTACAAGTTTTCAAGAAAATATTAGCAAAATCAGATGGCCAGGTGGTAAAATCCAACTGTCACGCATGCGTTTTGGCCGTAAAAACTTCATTTGAAATAAAAGTAAAAATTGATAATTAAAATGAAACAAATCTAAATTTGGTCACTGAAAAATTACAAAAAAACAATAATTTAGGTATTCTTTGGACAATTACCCCTTAAGTTTAACTACCAATTATTGGTTCCTAATTCTTTCCTTCTCTAACATTGGAAATTTGATAAATTTTGACTAATTGTAAGAAATTTATTTTAAAAATAACTTAATTAAAATACAGTCGAACCAAGTAACTGATTTTATCAACCAATGTGTAAATAAGTGAATTCCCCATTTGGGCTTTTCGGGTTCGATTTTTACTAATACTGTATTACTATACAAATTACGGAATCAATTATAGTGCAAAATCACAACACTTAGCTACCATGAGTTGCCCAAATGAAAGGTCAAGTGAAGAAGCCTTGCCTGCAACTCTGGTAGGTGGGATGGAGGAACCCTAGCTATACCTTAGTTGAATATTTTCATTCCATAATTTTATCAAGTTTCACATGCTTCCATTATAGCATAATTAGTAATTGAATAACGGAAAGTGTACGATCCAAATATTTTTCAAGAACGTTCCTTCTTATGGAATGATATACCAAGCATAGTTGTTGATGACTTGTTCCTCACTTATGTTACATTTGTATGATCTATATATAACATAAATAAAAGCTATGTATAGTGGATGTATAGTGGAAAATATTTTTCTCTCAAATAAATAAAGTCCTTGCCGCATTTCAAATGTGCTTAAATTGTTTATTTTCTTTTTAATTTAAAATATAGCTTATCTTAAAATTATTGAGATAATTTTCTTAAATTAAATTGTGCCATTTTTAAAGATAAATCATGTACACTACAAAGCAATGTTGGATTAAGAATCATTTGAATGGAGACATATATATCGAGCTAGAAAGGATTTCAAGCTAAAAAATATTGGATTAGAATCTAAGCCTTGCTCGTCGAGCTATACTTGTTTTCATTGGCTCAAGCAAAAACATAATTAGCTTTTCGAGCCAACCACACGCTCGAATCAAATTATTAAGGGCCAAGAGTCAACCCGTGAAGCTAACTTTTGCTCATCGAGATGGCCAAAAACTTTACATAAAATATATTTCCTTCACGCATAAGTTCAAGCTCCGTTTGATTCTAGTCCAACTCCAACTTCAACTCCTCCCAGGACGTAAAAAATCATTTCTAAATATAAAGTTTCAAAACACTTCATGACCTCTATGTATATAGACGATCAAAGCCAATGTCATTAGACTTTTGATTATCTAGGCTTGATTTACTGTTTTATTTCAAACAAGTTGCGGATTTTTCAAAGTTAATTATGGATTATTTCAGCAACACTCCAAGCTTATTTGTTATTTTTTTTAATTTGATTATATAAATTTGTTACTTTTTATCATGTATAATTGCAAAATTGAAAAGTTCATGTTAAATATGTCAAAATTAAGAGTCCATGTTAAATACCAAAAGCACGCGAAAGTTGGTGATTTTTAATGCATCTAAGCCTTATATTAACTCATAATCTCTACATATTATAGCGTTCTAATCAATATTAACTTCTAATCTATACACTTTATAGTATTCAATATATATTAACTTTTAATCTATAAAAATTATTTATATTATAAAAATATTTATTTAATTTTTATTATTTTAACATTATATTTTATTGATTTTTACCTAATATGAACGTTATTATTGAAAGAGTATTATCATTAGTATTTTTAAATAAACTATAATTAACATTAAAAAATTATTTTATTTATTTAATTATGATTTTTTTTGACATTTTTAAATAAAATTATTATTTAGATAAATTATTAATTTGATTTCGCATAAATACGCGGGACTTACATCTAGTAGCTAATATAGTTAGGAAGAGAGTTTCAGTGCATTAGATTTATTCCTCATTGCATGAACAATTAAAGAATGTGATAGATCAAATCTGGCTGTGGAGAAATCAAATCTTGTTTGGTGAAAAAGCTATTTCAGTTCACTATATTATTCTAGATATTGAGCAAAGGGTTGAGTACATTTTGAAAGCTCAAGAGAACAAGAAGGCTTTCCAAAACCCTTTATTGTTGCTTCATGATACCATGGTTAGCTGGTCTACTCCCCCTTCGATGTGGATGAAACTTAACACAGACGGTGCCTTCAATCCAGCAACTGGCATTGCTAAAGCAGGGGGTCTTTTGCGTGATAGCTCCGGGAACTGGATTGGGAGTTTTTCAATGACTATAGGCAAGGATACAGTTAATGGTGCTGAATTTAGAGGAGTCCTTCAAGGCCTTCTTCTAGCCTGGAAATTAAAGCTGCAAAGAGTTATTCTTGAAGCTGACAGCCGTAAGCGGGTTTTTTCCCAAAAAATTGCCACAATAAAAAGTTATTCCCAAATAGTTCCTGGGGCATGAATCCGCAAGTCACACTTGCGGATTCATGCATGAATCCCCCTTAATCTTAATTAAGGGGGAGCATAGAAATCAGTAAAACAAAGGTGTCCGCAAGTATGACTTGCAGACACCTTTGTCCAATGGGTTTGGGTGTGCTGAAAATGCACACCCAAACCCATTCTTTTTTATTATTTTTTTACATTATAAATTTTAAAAAACAAAAATTCTTATCCCTTATTCAATTTTAAAATAGAATATTAACCACTAGAGTGTTTTCGGTTTAAATTTGGAATTTTGTAATTTGCAAATATCAGAGAAAGCGTCGAAATTTTAGAAGTGGGCAGCGTACTATTTGCTTGAGGCTACAAGAGGTTAGTGAATGTTTTATTTACTTTAGTTTTAAATATAATTTGTTAGTTAGATGTTAAAAATTAGTTTAAATTAAAAAACTTTAAATAATTTATTGTAACTGTGAATACTAAGGTTAGTCAAATATAGAAAAATATTAAAAATTTTAGTATATTATTTTAATGTTTAAAAATATTAGAAAACCCTAATTGTTAAAATTGTTGATTTATTATTTAGTATTTGTAAAATGGTAGATATTATAATTGTTAAAACTGATATTAGATAAAAATTGTTAATAAAATGCAAAAACCAAGTATAATTTAAAAAAGTTTTATAATTTATAATAAAATGTTAGAGATTAGTCAATTTTAGAATATTTTTCTATTTTACTTAACTTTTAAAAAATATTAGAGAATTATAATTTTTAAAAGTTAAGTTAATTATATATTTTTAGTAAAATGTTAGAAATAATTGTTATAATTATTTATTATTAGTAAAATGCCGTTAAAAAATGCTTTGCATTTGAAATTGCTACCATAATTTATGGACAAATACTAAACATGTGAGTGATACCTCGCGTCACCGACGGACTCAGCAGGGTTATCACATAAGGACCCGAACCATTTGGGAATAACTTTTGGAACCCAGTTTTTTAATTTAAACTAATTTTTATCATCTAAGTAGCAAATTATATTTAAAAGTAAAGTAAATAAAACATTCACTAACCTATTGTAGCCTCCAGTAAATAGCACGCTGTCCACTTCTAAAATTTCGACGCTTTCTCCGATATTTGCAAATTACAAAATTTAAACCGAAAACACTCTAAAAATTAATATTTTATTTTAAAATTAAATAAGGGATAAAAGTTTTTATTTTTTAAATTTATAATTAAAAAAATAATAAAAAAGAGTGGGTTTGGGTGTGCATTTTCAGCACACCCTTACCACCCATATGGACAAAGGTATCCGCAAGTCATACTTGCGGATACCTTTGTTTTACTGATTCCCATTAGCTCCCCCTTAATTAAGATTAAGGGGGTTTCATGCATGAATCCGCAAGTATGACTTGCGGATTCATGCCCCAGGAACCATTTGGGAATAACTTTTTATAATGGCAATTTTTTGGAAAAAAACCCGACAGTAAGCTTGTGGTGGAAAAAATCAAGAGCTCTTCCTTAGCAGGCCAACATTCGAATATGCTGATGGCTATTCGATCACTCATTAGTAGAAATTGGGAAGTTAAAGTGACGTATATCTACCGGGAAGCAAACTTTGCCGCGGATCATCTAGCACCTCTTAATAATGCTACGTCTATGTGTTATATTGAGCATACCGCTCCCCCTGACAGCCTCATCCCCTGGCTCAAGCATGATTTACAGGGTGTCTCTTATAGTAGAAGCATCGTTTTTTAGTTTTTCTTAGGCTTTTGCCTCTTTCCTTGTAATAAAAAAAAATGTGATAGATAAAGAGTAGGCAATGGTACAAAAAAACCTCGAAGTTTCCTCAAAAATACAAATAAGCCCTTAAATCTTTTTGGCATAAAAAAACCATCATTGTTTTTAAATCGAACAAAAAAGCCTTTTCGCCCATGATTTTGACTAACAGACGCTACGTAGCTGATGTGGCACTAGGAAAAATGTTCAAACATACTCTTAATGTTTAAAATACTTACCAATTCTATATTTATAAAATTTTAAGCATTATTTTACCCTATTCTTCCTAAATAACTCTAAGTTTTTTTTAAAAGTCGATTATTAACAATATCAAAACACAATTTTATGTCAGCTACTGAATGTCTGTTAGTCAAAGTCATGGACGGGAGAGCTTTTTTATTCGATTTAACAAAAATAAGGATTTTTTGTGCTAAAAAAAGTTTAAGGGTTGATCTATACTTCTGAGAAAACTTAAAGTTTTTTTTTTGTATCTTTTGCCCCAATATTAGTAATCAATTAAACCAATGAGTTGTAATTCAAATGTTAGAAGCGCTGGTAGCAAAATGTTAGGTCGTGGGTTCAATTATAAAAAAAAGGCTTAATGTCTTAAAAACCCCTGATCTTTCATCCTCTTTTCAATCCTATCCTGACGTTGAAAATTTGTCAATTTTACCCCATTTTGCATTTTTTCATTTCAATTGTACCCTGAAGCATAAAATTGACCTTTATTTATTTGACAAAAGTTCAAAAGAATTCTTCAAAAATGGTCAATTTATATAAAATGTTAATCTAATGCAAAAAGGATCTATTTAGAAATTTTTTGCCAAATAAAAAAATGTCAATTTTATATTTTAGGGTATAATTGAAATGAAAATATACAAAATATGATAAAATTGACTGATTTGCAACGTCAGGGTATAATTGAAAAAGGGATAAAAGGTCAGGGTTTTTTAAGACATTAAACCTAAAAAAAACCCTAATCAATTAAAATTACCACTTTTCACTTAAATTTAAAATTTTACTAATTTTTTGTGATAATCTAATTTTGTTTAACAGAAACTCTTTAATAGAGTTTTCTGTTATTTTGTATCTAAATTCAAATAATTTTTTTAAAAAAGATTTAAAATTGAAAAAGATATTATGCTACACTTAATTTTAAAGGTGATAGTAATCTTTAAGGTTATTGTATTATACATTTTTTTTATAAAACAGTTATTGAAATAAAAAAAATGGAGTTCCAAAACAGTTATCCAATTATAAATTCGGATGTCACTCATATATTTCTAATTATAAATGTTGCCCTCAATTTGCTGTTTGGATGTATATTTTTAGGCTAAATTATTTGAAAAACCCTTACTTTGAATTTTTTTTCGTTTATACCCTCACCTTAAAACAAAACCATTTGCACCCATTTTTGGGTTTTTAATTTGCATTCCTACCCAACATAAGGATATAATAGACAATTTAATAAATTAAAGGATGAAATCATTAAAAACAACTAAATTGAGGGATTTATCATGCTTTTTTCTATTTTAAAAAAATACAAACAAATCCTTCAACTTAAAAAATGTTCATATATATCTTATTAATTAATTAATTTTTTTAATTTAAAAAAATAAAAAAATTCTCCCCAAAACCAAGCGAGGAGCCCCGCTGCTCCTTCTCATCGGAGAAGGAGCAGCAGCAGCTCCATTTCCGTGGAGAAGTAGTAGCCGCTCCTCCTTCTCCGATGAGATAGAGCAGCGGCGGCTCTGGGGAGAACTTCTTTGTAGTAATAAAAATTTACTATTATTTTTATTTTTTTAAAAGAAATTGGTGTTTTTATATTATTAATAATATTAACGTCTAATTAGTATATAGGTTAAAAATGAAAAATTATTTTAAAATTTTTTTTAAATAAAAAGAGTACAATTTAATGACTTAGGGTAGGGATAAAAATTAAAAATCCAAAAATAAATACAAATAATTTTTTTTAAATGAGGATATAAACGAAAAAAAAGTTTAAAGTGAAATTTTTTTATGTAACTAAGCCATATTTTTATCACGTCCAAATTAACAAAATTTAGTTTGAAATATATGGGTGACCTCCTGTTGTGAAATTCATAATTACATAATTATTTTAATTTTTTGTTAATTCGATAACCACTTTATAGGTTCGGTAACTATTAATATTTATTCTTAATTATTTTAGATTTTATTATATATCGTCCATATTTATTAGAGACTGCCCTTATTTATTAGGTACCGCCTTTACAAATTACCTCCGTGCCCTTTTAACTAAAATATAAAAAAAATCTCAACTTCATTCCAGTCCTGAAACTGTAATGGCTGATTACGAATCCAATTCGTCGGAAATGAGTATCAAGATTTCGAAAAATTGGCCGAGGAAAAAAAATTTAACGAATTTTTTAGGTGGGACGCATCCAGATTGTGTCCCATCATATGGTGGGACGTTTTCTCAATTTAACGTTCCACCATATGGTGAGATGCAATCTGTGTTTGAATGTGAGTTGATAGAATTTAAATGTGAGTTTTAGAATTAGGAAAAGGTAAAAAGGTATTTAGATAAAAAGGTAGGCGGTACCTAGTAATCTAGGGCGGTACATATTTTTTTCCTTACCAGGCAATTAATATCCTGTTGAAAATTGAAATATAGGCCAGGCTAGGTAACCTGATGTTAGACGTCACTTGATTGGGCGTTAGTTCATTAAGGAAGTTTAACTTTCCGGAAAATAACATTTTTTCTTACTTGGTTCATTTTTGTCAATCTATTTTCCGGAAAGTTGAGGGATTGACTTTCCTTTGACTAGAAAAATAACTTTTCGAGCAAAATCTAGCTAAGTTCTACTTTCCCAATTAAATTAATTAAAATTAGACTATATTCCTGCATTTAAAAAATTGAACTTGATATGGACGTGGTGAAATAAATTTGGAGGAATAAAACTCGATATGCGTCTATTTAGAGAAAAAGAACTTGATATGGACGTGGTAAAATAAATTTGAGTGATTGAAATTGTGACTCTATTATTGGGTTTCACGGACTTTCTGAAGATCAATAAAAAATAGTGACTTGGAAATCAATGTTTAAAAATAAAATAATTCCTCTTAAATTCTGTAGGCTTCATTTTCGTGTCTTGAGTCCATCAGTAATTTTGTTGACGACGAAACGCGATGATAAACTAAAAGCTAATGCAGAAAAGATGAGCTAAATAAAATGCTGAACTCTTGCTCCGATGTCTATTACATAAGGGTGTTATTAATTAGTTTACATAGTGCGATGTCAATTATACTGACTGTTTTATTCTTCGGACGACGTAGTTGATAGACGGTCTTATGCCACTGGACAAAGTTGTGAAACTTATTAAAAAAATAGTCAGGACCACGACTCAACCACATATTATATTGGTACATTCGTTCTTTTTATAACAATCACTAGAAAATAGCATCGTCTTACTAAGGCTTCTCGTTCTTTATTAGGTTGTCAGAAATTGTTCTCCTCCTTTCTTTCAAATTTTGTTGAACAACGTTGATGAAAATTTGATTTAATGAAAGTTCGAGTGCCGGATTTCAAATAAAAATTGTTTTTTCTGAAAAATCAAACAAAAATAGTTAATGTTTAGTATCTTGTTGGAATAAATTAAAAATTCAGTGGCCTAAAGTGCATTTAACCCAAGTGTGTCCTATCAATCGTTCTTTTTTATATATATAATTGGGGAAGGGGGGAGCGCTTGTGGGAGAAATCGAACCCACGACCTAGCATTTTGCTATTCAGCGCTTATACCATTTGAGCTGCATCTCATTGGTCTATCAATCGTTTTCAACTTTAATTGAAAAAAGGATAAATCATCTAAAAATATTTTAATACTTTGATTTTTTTGTTTATGGCTCCATTTTTTGAAAGGCTTAATGGCAAAAAAAACCCAAACCTTTACGACTTGTTGCAATTATATTCAAACCTTTTAATTTTTGCAATAATATCCAAATTGCATTATTTTGTTGCAATAATATCCAAATTGCACTTTTTATGTGAATTTTTTTGAGTTTTTTTATCATTTTTTGGGACTTTTACTATATTATTATACATCAAAACATAATCATAGCTTAATATCTTAATTAAAAACAACAAGTCTAGTCATCAATTTGACTATTATTGCTACAAAAAATACAATTTGGTATTGTTGCAACAAAATAATGCAATTTGGATATTATTGCAAAAATTAAAAGGTTTGGATATAATTGCAACAAGTCGTAAAGGTTTGGGTTTTTTTTGCCATTAGGCCTTTTTGAAATTCTCAATTTTAGCCAATTTATCAATTTTCAGTTTCAATCCATTTGTTTAAATTGTAGTGGAAAAAAGTTCAAACATACCTTTCATATGGATTCATGTTTTTAATTTTTATAATAACGATGTAAATTGGAAAAAAATGAATCAATATAAAAAAACATATTTTAATTTTTTTCACTCTAATTTGAAAAAATGATTATAATTGAAATTAAAAATTAAAAAATGAACTAAAATTTAAAAAGATGGAGCCATAAATAAAATAAAGGCTTAATGCCTTAAAAAACCCCGACCTTTCATCCCCTTTTCAATCCTACCCTGGCGTTGAAAAATTGTCAATTTTACCCCAGTTTGCATTTTTTTCATTTCAATTGTACCATAAAGCATAAAATTGACCTTTATTTATTTGACAAAAGTTCAATAATTTTTTTTTTAAAATGGTCAAATTTAATATAAAAAGTTAATCTAATACAAAAGGGTCAATTTAGAAAAAAAATTGCTAAATAAAAAAAGGTCAATTTTATGTTTTAGGGTACAATTGAAATGAAAAAAAAATGCAAAATAGGGTAAAATTGACAGATTTACAACGTCAGAGTAGGATTGAAAAGGAGATGAAAGGTTAGGGTTTTTTAAGACATTAAGCCTAAAATAAATAAAAAAGATAGAATATTTTGAATGATTAAACCTGAAAAGAATACGATATCCCTAAAGTGTGGAAGCCAAAATCACATAATACTTATGTAAATTTTTCCTTTTTTTATTCCTTTGTTTATGTTTAGGTTTGCAGCCTTCACATTTTCATTCTTGCAATCAATTCAATTTTAGTTTTGTAGATTCACTTAACTCATTTTTCAAACCAGATAACATAATTCCAAGTACATTAAAGTGTTGCCGGTGCAGCGTAGCCCAAGTGGCTATAGCGTTTCAATGCATTCTTGGGGTCTCACTTCGAGTCTCAGTAGAACCACGGGCTTAAAACCGATTTAAAAAATAAAAATTTAACTACTAACCACTAACATAATTAGGTCATACCTCTATTAAAAAAAAGTACATTAAAACGTTGGACATACAATCGCACCATATTGACCTGCAAATGGAAAAATGATCATGCAATACGAACAGGCGCGAATGAACGAAACCCTTAGCCTGCTTGGCCGTCGTCCTCTGTTTCTAACAGCAGAGTTTTTAAATTTCAGGACAATCTTTTTAGAATTGAAAAATCAAACAACTGCTACTCAACAGAACGTTTAAAATCAAATAATATTTTAAATCTTGTTGTGCTTATATAATACTATTAATTCCAGTAATTTAAACATTTTACATCTGTGTTAGTATCTAAGCATGCATAAATCATGCACCGGACAGTAACCCAACAAAAGCCATAAAAAACAACAGCAATTGATACAAATTCAAGTGGGATCTTCTCTGTTCTGCTTGCTTCTATTTCTTTATCTCAAACTATTATTACTACTTGGCTTCCTGTTCCAGAATCGGAACCTTCTTCCAAGCATCCTCCAACCCGCTAATCTGCAACGGAGGCAACGAAAACACACTAACCGTAGAACTTCCACTCCGTATTTCCTTCAATACTCTTAATGCTGAAATGGTGCTCTTCATATACAATCCGTCGTTCTCCGCAGTAATAATAGTAGTAGTCGTATCAGAAGTCGAAGGATCACACGCTTCGTCCCCGTCAGCAACTTCAACGGAAGATGGCAGATCGATTACAGGAAAAAGGCGGTCCAGCATAATTTCGCATTCTTTCACAAGTTTGTAAAGCAAATCTGTCGTGAAAAAGGGCTGTTGCAAAACTTTTTGAATGAAGGGTAACCGAATTAAAGCACCCGTTCTTTTGTCATACTTCTTCAGAATTTTTACCAGTCCTGTTAAAAATACTTCAGCATATTACTTATAATGAATTTAAATTGCCTTAATTCTGATATAGGCATATCAAGAAAATAAAATCAGTTACCTGTGTAATTAAGGGAGCTATAATTCTCAAGTAAAACCATTTCTCCATGAAAATCAACAATTTCTTTTCTAATTTTTATCATCTCCTCATTGCAATCCTTTGCCTTTGCTACTCTATCTTGCAATTCCTGCATCAATGATTTACAATAAAGGATTCAAAATTCAGGCTTTAGATATTGTCTTGCATATTCTTTTATCATTCTGAACGAGGTCGTTTCATGCTAGTCTTACTCTTAGAGCTCAATTTCCTCCACTATTTCCGAACGACACCGTTTAGTATGATTTAAAGAAAACGAAAGTCGAAAAGACGTCACATATGGTGTGTGTTTTAGCAGCAGGGAATCATGGAATATTCCAAAGAATAATTCTACTGCCTGAATAAAAAGAGTCGTAATGACGTGCCAGTTGTCACAATATAATAATATAGCTACAGCTGTCATATTATCACTGGCAGTTGACCAAAAAGCAAATCCAACTAACGGCCTTAACTGCCCGTTACTGTACTCTTTTCACCAGATCTACCATAACGACACCGTTTCACTACCACTAAAGTCCATTTTACTGCCTAATGGAAAACAATTTTCTCGGAAAGCAAACAGAAGAAAAGAAAAAAAAAACGTACCTTTAATCTGATGATATACTCTTCCTCTTGTTCAACAAAGAAAGTATTAAACTTCTCTAACTCATCTTCTAATAGTTTAATAAAATAGATTTCTTCTTCAGTCATCGGACCGTCGCTATTGTTGTCTCCAGTGTTGCCGGAAAAACCGTCGAAGGACTCACCGGCGGGAGCGTCGAGTTTCTGGCGTTTGTTAGGTCTATCTTTGTTCGGCTCGATAAGCTTCAATCGCTTTTTAAGTTCTTTGTAAGAGAGAAACTTGTCTCTCCATTCAGGTAATGTTTCCTCGATCTGGTTGCTAAGGCTCTTGCCAAACTTCATGATGATAATAAAACTTGTAGAGTGTGTGTTTGGAAGGTGAGAAACTGAGGGAAAGTGGAAGAGAAAATTAAATTTTTAAGAAGAATAAAGGGAAAGAGGACATTGTGAGGGGTGATATAACGGTAAGAGAAGAATATTCCAAGGTTAGTATTGGGAATATCCATTTTTTTATTTCACATTAATTCATATGAAGGGGATATCTTTGGTTTTATTCCTTTTTGACATTAAATAAATAAATTAGACTGTGCTTTTATATTTATGTGTGCTTTCTTTTAAATCTTTAATTTTTCTTTTGATATTTAGAAAACATGAGGCATTTAAATAAATATAATTATCGGACTGATTGTAGTAGTTCCTTATATAATTTACATTTTATACTTAATTGATAAAAATAATTAATATTGATTTATGTATTCATTAAATTATCTGTATCATAAAATTAGCATACATAAATAAAAATAAAATTTTCTACAACCTTAATTGTAGAAAACTCCGACAACCATTAACATGACACTTATTAATTAGCTTTTTTAACACATTTAATATATCTACAAAGTTATATTTTTAGTTCTTATATTTTACATCAAACATGTCCATACAATTTATTGCTTAGTTTTTTTTAGATGGTAGTGTTGCATATAATAAAATAACAGCTACAATGGTAGTGTTGCATATAATACATGCTTCTTTTCTTATGTAGTTTTATATCAACAAACAAAAATAAATGCATAAAAAAACACATCAACACACCTCTTTAATTTTGAAAAGTTTATTATTTTAACTTTATATAAAACTTAATTAACTATTTAAAACGTAATAGTATATTTTTTATAATATCTATTATTATAGTATAGATAAAACAGAAAATAACACTTTAATAATGAAAATATTAAGGCCTAATACTTTAAAAAATCCTGACCTTATAGCCACTTTTCGATCCTACCCTGACGTTAAAAATTTGTCAATTTTACTCTATTTCGTATTTTATCGTTTCAATTGTACCCTGAAATATTAAATTGGCGTCTTTTTTAATTTGAAAAAATCTAATAACGTTCTCCATGTATAGCATATGTTAATTGTACATGTTTAAAGTTTATTTAGATTTAGTTGAATTAATTAAGAATTTAAATTAGTTTTAATTTGATTATGGTTTTTAGTTAGTTTTTAAAAATAAAGGACTTATTTGTATTTTTTTGAATGGAAATGAATTTAATTTTGTCTTTAAATATGATTAATTGAATGATTTCATCATTTAACTAAAAAAATTGACAAAAATTAAAAAAATTGAGTACAATCGAAACGATAAAATGCGAAATAGAGTAAAATTGACAAATTTTCAATGTCAGAGTAGGATTGGAAAAGAGTTATAAAATCAGGGTTTTTTAACACATTAGGCCATTAATTAACAATAGTTATGTATACATAGATAAATAAAAAGAAACAAAAATGTGAGTCCTTTCAGTTTCACTGCCACCAAGTTATAGGCGACAAAATCCGTTGTCTTCTTTTATTTATTTGATTTATTTTGATTTGTTTTTTATTATTATTTTTTAGTTAAACAATGTTTTTTGAAGCTATGAAATGAGGATGATTGAAGATATTCAAATAAAGTTTAATTATCTAAAAATATTTTATATTTTAACTTTTTGTTTATAATTTTATATTTTTAATTTATTTTTTAATTTTCAGGTCATTATAACTATTAATACAAATTGGAGTAAAAAAAAAATTCAAATATGTATTTTATATAATTTTATATTATTCCAATTTATATATTTATCATAAAAATTTAACCATGAAGCGATATGAAAAGTCTATTTAGATTTTTTTTCATTTCAATTTAAATAAATAACTATAGCTAAAATTGAAAAATAAAGTAAAGTTGAAAATTTTCAAAAGTGGAGCCATAAATAATAATAATAATAATAATAATAAAAAAAGATATTTTTGGATTAAGTCATTAAATAATGACTACATCCAAATAATCAAGTCACTATATTATTATTTTTATTCTCAAATCTCCTTGTTTTTTATTCTAAAAATAATTCTCTCAACAAAAGATTGATTTTTAAGATTAAAACTAGTATTTTTAGCTTTTATTTGGAAATCATTTTTCTTCCTTCGTATATGTATATTTATGTGCGTGTGATTATGTAAGTGTTTATTAGTTTTTTTTCTCAAAATTATTATGTTACAGCGATGTTTTATTTGTTTTGGTGTACTTTTTGTGTTATTTTTGAGCGGTAGATCGTCAGTTCGATAAAAAAAAAATTGTCTGCTTGGACTTGCGTATTGAAGATTTTTGATTAATGGAGATTTTTTTTAAGCGTGAGTTTTCGATTCAAAAATTAAACACTCGTAAAGATAAAATTTTAAAACTATAAATAATGCACCAGAAATTCACACCAAACAATTTTTTTGACATTTTATGTATTGTCAAAATTTCATTTTAAATATTTTTTTTTCCTTTCAAGTAAACTGAGAGTTAGATTTTATTTGATACTTCAATCTTTTCTAGTATTTGATTTATTAAATTGCATTCCAATTTATCTTTAATATTAGTTCTTGTAAAACAAATATCCATCTATTGATGTATAATTTTGAGTTTGATAAATTAAAAAAAAATACATTTTTACATTTGTTATAAATATTTATTTGATTTTGAATCGATCAAATTAAAATCATTTCTATAATATCAAAAAAATCTTTTTTTCCTACCGTTACTAAAAAGAGGAAGTTAACAAATCAGCAAGGATACATGAAATTTGATCATATGTTAATATGAGATGGATAATGAATACATAATGTCTGGTTATTTTAAACCTATTATTCAAAATTTAAAATTTTTATAAAATTAGTTTTACCTTTATTAAGATTTATCGAATTAAAGTTTAAATAATTTTCGATCATCGATGTGTTAAAAAAAACAAAATAAAATATATTTACTAATTTTTTTTATAAATGATATAAGTGTATTAAAGTAACAATCAACAATTTTAAAATTTACTTTTGATTTAATTAATAGTCAGATGATCGAAAAATAAATAAAAATACTTATTGATATATTTTTGGGATTATCCTCAAACAATCCTACTTTCAGAAAGTAATTACAACATGAATTGCTAATTATATTTCTAATAAATAAAAATACTTATTGATATATTTATAAAAATATTTTTTTTAACCAGCGGTTGTTCAACATAAATACACTTTAAATACACTATAAAAACACCAAAAGAAAAATAAAAAACACCAGAAATGGATTTTTGAAATTAGAAGGGCAATTTGAAAAATAGAAAAGGTATGAGATATAATTATTTACAAAAAGTAGATATCGCTGTAATTATTAAAAGTAGGATATTTTGAGAATTATCCCAATGTTTTTATTAAATTAAGTTAATAATCTAAAATAAGTATCAATTCAGGTACGAAACTTGCAGATTTAGAAAAGTTTAGATACTTTTTGCCGATAATAATTAAGGTGACAGGTGGAATAAACATATACATATGCCCCTTCCCCCAACAAACTAATTCGGATATTTTACAGAATATTCTTCACTTGGAATCTGCTCTTCGCATCTTTAGCACAATTTTGGTCGCTTTCTTCTTCTACGACCAATCAATATTTATTTTAAGCACTTTGAGAGGAAATTTCTCAATTTGATCCATCCTGCCAAATTTCATGCCTTGCTTCTTTTTTTATCCGATTAGGGACTTATTCGTATTACACTTACATCTCTTTTTCCTTCTTTTTTTTGGTTTACTGGAAAAAATTTTTTGTCAAAGGCTGGAACTTCCATTAATAATAATAAAATTTACATGAACAATTTCTCAACACATTGAGTAAATTATTATAGAAAGAAATAGAAAAAAATTATTTATACCTCTAAGGTTTGGTTTTAGGATCAAGTAAGCACTCAATATTTAGAAAGGTTTAAATATGCCCTAATATCTTTAAAAATAAACAATAAGGCCTCTGATTTGGACAACCAGAGAGGGCTTGATTGTCAATATTTTAAGACGTCAGGGGTATATTTGAACTTTTTCAAACGTTGAAGGCTTATTTGATCCTGAAGTCAAACTTTAGGGGCATAAATGATCCTTTTTCCTAGAAAGAATGATGAGAACTGTAAAATTACATATGGAATAGGGTTAAACTAATCACGAAAAGTCACCCAAATACATTTATGAAACACCAAAATAACCAGATCTGAAAATTAAATTTAGTTAAAATTACGAATCTAAATAACTGCAACAAGAAAAGGCATAAATCTAAAATATAATGATTAATAACCAAGTTGAAAAAAATCTAAATTTGTAAGTTAACCTTATAAATAGACGATTTCTTACAAAAACTCCACCTTTGAAGAAGAAGATATTCCATAAAAAGATAAATTCATGAAGAGTAGATAAACCAAAAGTGAAATAAAACAATAAATTTATTTATATGATGGAATTATTTATTTTATGCGATTTATAAGAAAATTTGAGTGTGAGGAGTTGATTTTTGACTAAAAATTGGCGAAAATCCACCTCCCAACAAGGAGGCTATGAGAGTTTGTGAAAGGAGAAGAAGAGAGTTGAGAGAGAAAAGTTTAGAGAGAGAGGTAATAATATTTGTTCTATTATTGGAAAATTCACCACCATCTGAATTTATGCTGTTTTATAAATTTTATAATTATTTTAAAATTATGAGATGTTATTATATATATTATCATAAACTATACTCTATTATAAAAGAGTAATCAACATAAAAAAATTATTTATTCTTACCAAAAAGATGAATGACTAAATTTTAAATTTTATTAAAATTAATTTAAATTTCACATTCATTCGAATAATTTTTTTTTTTAAAATAGTCTTGCCTAACTTGAAAACAACGCTTGATATTTTTAATAATTTCTAGGTTAGATGGACGTTATCTATTGTATTATTAGATGAGATATTTTAAGTTACTTTTATGTAATAATGATAATAATAATAAAGTGAATATTAACATTACTATTTTACTAATCATATTCAAAAAGTGCAACCTAAAATAACATCTTTCATTGAGATAATAATAATAATAATACTAGTGAATATAAATATAAATATTACTATTATGATTATTATTATTAATCATACTCAAAGGTGCATCCTAAAATAACATATTTCATTGAAAAATTAACAATAATATGTAACGTGTCAAGTTCGCCACATGAGAAATAAAGTTAAAGCATTCTTTAAGGTTGCGTTTGGATAAAGGTGGATTTGAATTTGAGCCAATTTTTTTGTTTGGATTGTTAAATTTGTTGGATTTGGATTTGAGTTAAATCCAAGTTAATTTCAACACATACAAAGTTGAGGAATTGAAATAACTCCTATAACCTATGAATTTCAAATAATCTTATTATCTTTATTATATTAACATTAACAATTGAATTTAATGCAGTCAAAAGTCGACTATAACCTGATTCGAATGAAAAAAAATAGAATTTTTATCCGGTCAATATTTTTTTAAATTATTTTTTCAAAAAAAATTTCCTGGAGGAAGAGCACATTTATCCTTTACAGATTTTATATATAAAAAAATTTGATTGTCATGTTTAACATACAGCTGCAATTTTTGTTTTAAAATTCTATTGGAGTTTGAGCAAAAAAAATAATGTTGTGATTAGGAAAAATATTTATATAATACTAAAAGATCAAATATAAATAGTTTTAATAAAGGGTTATAGAGTCATTTTCAACTAAAAGTGGAGTGCGAAAATCCCTATCCAAAATAAATTTACGTATCAATTCAAAAATGGGCAAATATCGTAAAAAAGCCAAACTTTTCATAAAAGTTTCCCAAAAGTCCTGACATTTTAATTTCGTTGATTTTGGCCAAAAACGGATTATTTTGTCTCAATTTTATGCAACCCTCAATAGACAAACAATTTTGCTAATGTGGCGTTTACATGGCGTGCCACACAATATGCCACCATGTTAATTATTAGGTTAAAAGCAAATAAATTCCTAAAAAAAATTAAAATAATATTTACACCGTTAAACTTTAAATCATTTCAACTTAGCTATTAAAATTTAATTAGAAAATAACTCAATCAAATCTAAATAATTTTAATTCAATCGTTTTTTAATATTTTTATCGTACTCCTCCGAATTCTACTACCGGCACCATTTAATTAGAAATTTAATTAAATAATTTTTTTTAAATAAAAATAAAAATTAAACCTAGTGGGTTCATCATGTTTTTCCCAGATGGGGGAAGAACTGTTGTGTTCCTCCCATTAATTCAGTCGAAAATCGACTATAACCCGATTCGAATGGAAAAAAAGTAGAATTTTATCAGGTCAATAATTTTCCGAATTGTTTTTTTAAAAAAAATTTCTAGAAGAAGAGCATGTTTCTCCTTTTCAGATTTTTTTTTTTATATATATATATATATATATATATATAAATTTGATTGTCATGTTTAACATACAGCTGCAATTTTTGTTTTAAAATTCTATCAGGGTTTGAGCAGAAAAATTAATGTTGTGATTAGGAAAAATATTTATATAATACTAAAAGATCAAATATAAATAGCTTTAACAAAGGGTTATAGAGTGATTTTCAACTAAAAGTGGAGTGCGAAAATCCCTACCTAAAATAAATTTGCATATCGATTCAAAAATGGCCAAATGTCATAAAAAGGCCAATCACAAAAATTTTACAAAAATCCTGACCTTTCAATTTCGTCGACTTTGGCCAAAAACGGATTATTTTGTCTCAATTTTGTCCAACCTTCAATTTACAATCAATTTTGCTGATGTGGCGTCTACATGGCGTGCCACACAATATGCCACCATGGTAATTATTAGGTTAAAATGCAAATAAATTCCTAACAAAAATTAAAATAATATTTACACCCTCAAATTTTAAATCATTTCAACTTAGCTATTAAAATTTAATTAAAAAATTACTCAATCAAATCTAAATAATTTTAAGGCTTAATTGCGTAAAAAATCACAAACTTTAGCGTGTTTTACAAATTTAACATAAACTTTCAATTTTGGCAAATTAATACACAAACTTTTAATTTTTGGCAATTTTAGCACCGATCAATTTTTCGTGAAAAAAATGCTGATGTGTACACCGGAATAACCACTATTCCGGCGTCCACATCAGCATTTTTCTCTATTTTTTTGAAGGAAAATTGATCGGTGCTAAAATTGCAAAAAATCAAAAGTTTGTGTATTAATTTGCCAAAATTGAAAGTTTATGTTAAATTTGCAAAACACACTAAAGTTTATGATTTTTTACGCCATTAAGCCTAATTTTAATTCAATCATTTTTTAATATTTTTATCGTACTCCTCCGACTTCTACTACCGGCATCGTTTAATTAAAAATTTAATTAATTTAATATTTTTTTTAAAATAAAAATAAAAATTAAATCCAGTGGGTTCATCATGTTCTTCCTACTTGCGAAGAACATAGTTACACAACGATGCGTTCTTCCCAAATGAGAAGACAGTGGTTCTTCCTATTATGGGAAGAATAAATGATGGGAAGAACAGATGAAACCCAGTTGAACTGGGTTCATCGGAAAAGATGAATCCAGTTCAACTGGGTTCAATTGTTTTTTTAAAAAAAAAAATTATTAAATTTTTATTTAAATTTATTTTGTTTTATTTAATCGAAGTTTTATTATATTTAGGTAGGTTTTATTAATTGACAAATTAAATTTAACGACTTTAATTTGTTAATGAAATTAATTAGTCCGGTTGACTTAATTGGAATTCAACGTATTTAATTAGTTTAATTGAGTTTTGATTTATAAAATGTACTAAAAAAATTTATAAGTATGAAATTGGTTAATTTTTTAAACATTAAGGAATTATTTGTACTTTAACTTAATAATTGCCATGGTGGCACATTGTGTGGCACGCCACGTAAGCGCCACATCAGCAAAATTGATTTCCAATTGAAAGTTGGACAAAATTAAGACAAAATAATATGTTTTTGTTCAAAATCGACAAAATTAAAAAATCAGAAATTTCATAAATTTTTTATAAAAGGTTTGACCTTTTTATAAAATTTGGCCTTTAGCGATTAGTTAATATTCAAGTTGTATAATATGCTGCTTCATAATTAATTAATGGAGCAGTCAGGACAAAGTACCCTTAATCTCCCACTCCGTTCAATTTAAGCAACATTGATCAAGCTTCTAAAAAGAATTCAAAAGTTTGACTAGATAAATTATTAAATTAATTTCTTAATTAACAATAGTATCTAATAAGGCATATGCGGTAAAGTGATGTGCGCATTTATATATTGTCCCATAATCCATGCATATCTAAGTTGATTAGAGTGAATATTACCATATTAGTATTCAATTATTTCTAATCTGATATTTTAAAACAGGTAGTATATGCTAATATCAATTTGATAAAAAAATCATATTTGTCCAACATTTGGACTAAAAATCACCTATACCCTCATAATTTAAAAAGATGCAAAAAAGCCACTAAATTTTTTTAATGACTCTTTTAATGAGTCATCTTTTAATATATTAGAAAGAATATTTTGTTTCAATTTTAATATTTTATCAATTACACCCATAAATTTATTTTTGTTGCACATTATTCCAATTAATACATATAGTATTATTATATTTATAAAATAAATTATTATTAAATATTTTTTATTATAAAAACTTATATTATTTAAAACTTAATTTATATTAAGATTACTAAAAATAACATTAAATTAATTTATACTATGTTTTACTTTTAGATTATCGTCTTGTAAAAATTAGTTATGTAATATTTTTATATTAATGTCTCGTAAAATTATTTATGTTAGATTTTATGTTCCCATATCGTAAAATTATTAATATCATATTTTTATGTGATCGTCTCGTAAACTTATTCATGTAATGTTTTTATGTTAATTTTAATAATTTATGGAAAATAAATGATTATAATATTATAATATTATTATGTGTGAAATTATTCTATATAATTGTAAATAAACAATATTTATTTACTTATATCTTTAATTATAAAAATGTTAAATTAAATAGAAAATTAACTACAAGTGTTAAATTATAATTTAACCAAATAATATAATAAAATGAATAGTAATTAGGTGACTAAAAAAGAATGTCACCTAATTTGATGAGAGAAGGTGTTAAGGAGTCACCTAACAAAAAAAAATGACTTTCTTGGAGATGAAGAGTCACCTAATTAAGAAAAGGTGACTCCTACTGGAGATGCCCTGAGATTTAAGGGCAGCTGTCACCGGACATCTTTGGACAACTGGAGAAGAAGCTAAAATTCAAAATGGTGGCGACAAGACCGAACCTCGAAGTCGGGCCTGCTCTGATATTATATCAGAAAATAAGAGAGCACCAAGAACTTTATGTTGGTTGAATTTTGTGGATATAAAAACTAACTTTAAAGCTAAAACCAAAAACTATATTTATACACATTTTTTTAAGTGTATAAATATAGGAGATATCCTAAACGGATTCCAACTATGAGGTGTCCCAACTATGTGCACTAATGAGCTGTTAATGAATTAAAGAGCTGGATTAACAAAGTTTGAAGCATGTATACGTTGCTGAGCCGAGTACATATTGCAGCATCAGAAGAGAACTTTGCAGCAGCTATACATTGCAGCAGCAAGATATTATTTCCAGATGCAGTATCAGTAATATCTTGCATATACTTTGTTATATATTAGTGATACCAAATTTTAAAATTTTAACCAAATCAAAATACATTTTCCTCACCGCATTTCCATCACCTTGATCGCTTTGCATTACCCACAAAGTCTTGATAACCCTCTACTTCAAACCACTTACTACGAATATATTTAGTTTTTTTAACATAGATAATTTATAATAACCAGTCTTGGAGGAACCATGAGATTTTAATTTCTAATATCATCATAATGTAATTAACAAATTAAAAAGCCATCTACTTAATTAGTAAATAGAACACTCATGTTCTGGTCAGAAAACTAGTGCAGCATTGTGTTAGGGATGAGAGTAAAATAAAGCAACAATTGTTGCTGCCAATGATGCTCAATATTATTACACGTAGGGGTGTGCAAAACCGAACCGAAACCAAAAAACCGAACCGAACCGACAAATTCGGTTCGGTTCGGTTTGAGATTTCAAAGAAATTTCGGTTGGTCGGTTCGGTTTTAGGTTAAAAAAAAGTTCAGACAGATTTCTATGTAAACCGAACCGAAATAACCGACCGAACCGACTGGTTCGGTTCGGTTTAAATTTTTTTCTTTTCCTAAAATTTCGGTTTGGTTTTTAAAAAAGGCTAAAATTCGGTTCGGTTCGGTTCTGTTTGAACCGAATGCACACCCCTAATTACACGAGCACCAGACGTAGGGAGAAACGTCAGAGTTTTGGTTTGCGCCCATATGTTAGGAAGCGCGACCCCCCTGACGTTTGATGTATTTTTTTGTCTGACGTTATTTTATTTTATTAAATTGTTTTAATTAATTTATGATTCAAATATTTATTTTAATTTAATTTAATTTTACATTTGTTTTTTTTAATAAATATCAATAAATCAAGATATTTGTATGGCAAAATAAAGTACACTATTATTAATAAAGTAAAGATTAAATACTAAATAAAAAGTGATAAAAAAATGATTAAAAGATAAAAGTATAAAAATAATCATTAAACCAAGGAATTAGTATTTGCTAAATTATATTAGGATTAACGCATTTTAAGATCTTTAAATTTTATATTTTTAGTTTATATGGTCCCTAAAAATTTCTATTTGGTCTTATAAAATTTACGTTTTTTGTTTATCTGATCCCTGAACTTTCATTTGATCTTTTGTGGTCCCTTAACTTTGATTTTACGCTTCCTCGGATTCTCAAACGGATGAAATCTTAGGGATCAGATAAACTGAAAAATGTAAAATTCAAGGATCAAATAAGACCAAATGATAATTCATGTATCACATTAATTAAAAATGTAAAGTTTCGGGATCAGATAAAATCAAATGAGCGTTTAAGAACAAAATAAAATAAAATGTCAAGTTTCGGAATTTTGAGATGGTAAGTGCTTTAGCTCTGAAGAAAAGCCTAGATCTAGTTTTGATTTGTTGGCTCGTATCTAGCCCAGTATAAATTGGTTCAGCCCAGTTTCCAAATGCAATATTTTAGAAGATACAAATAGATTATATCGGCTTAACAAGCAAAACCGACCTTAGCTCAGTTGGTAGAGCGGAAGACTGTAGTTTGACAGCTGAAATCTTTAGGTCGCTGGTTCGAATCCGGCAGGTCGGATTTTTTGCCATTTCCATTTCCTTTCCACATTAGCTGGTAGGCATTTTGGGCCTTCTCTTTGTAAGCTTTCCTTAAGTCCAAGCGTTCCTCACGTAAACCATTGCTTAAAACTTTTTTTTTTCCCATGACAATTTCCACACATATCAATTTATCCACTCTGAGTATTATTTTACATGCTATTAAATGTATCCCGTAATATGAAACGTCAATGATATTACTCTTTCCGATCCATAAAAATAGACCAAATTAAATTTGCACGAGAATGAAATTAATGGAAGTTAAATTAATTATTTTTAATTAACTTTTATATAGATATTTTTAATATTTTAAATTATATATTATGAAAACACCAACTGTTTTTTGAGATTACAAATAAATTTTAAAAACTAATTTTATTATTTTTGTGTTGAATTAAGTGATAATTAATGATGATTATGTGGTTGAAATTATGGAGGTTGAAGTAGACAATTCAACTTAACTAATCAAACTAAAATGAAAATTTGACCTATATTTTAGAACGCCCGAAATAAAAATTTGGCTTATCTTTCTAGGATGGAGGAAGTATATTTTTCAATCAGTAATTAAATTAATAATGATAGTTATTAATAATTAATTATATTTTTTAACAAATTTTTATGTTAACTAGTGTTATTAATTTATTTTATTAAATAATTAAACTAACAATTTAATTAATAATTAAATATAAAAGAACATTAAATATTAATAGTTTATAAATAGAGTAATTTTTATATAAATTTTTATATCTAAATAATAATTTATTCTATTTAATATTTCAATTGTATTCTAACTTTTATAATCAAATAAAAAGTAGAATATAATTTATAAAGTAGTAGTTGATTTTATTCGTTATTAAAAATTTAGTCTGATTACTTCTTTTTCTGATTGATTTTTTTTTTTTTGAGAATTTTCTGATTGATTTGAACGAATCATGGGCGCAAATGAGATTTTATACATTTTTTTTGCTGATAAGAATAAAAATGTTTGAAAGTAAAGGAAATATTGACTTTTGATGTTAAAACAATTATCACCTACGTTTAAGTGTGCAAGTGACTAAAGTTTAGTGGCACAAATATGCATTTGACCTTCTTTTTTATGTATGTTAAAGTGTATAGTATACAAAATTTAATAATAAAAATATATTATTAGTTAATTATCTGGAATATGAAAAATAACAAAAATAAAAGAAATTCTTTCCAAAAAAATATCTCGGTAATATATAAAGAAAGAAATAAAAGCAGTGGAAAGTTTATTGTTGATTAAATTAATTAATTGGACCATTTTGTCATTAAACTTTGGGTCCAAAGCTGCATCCTTTTAATAATGTGGTTGCTTTCGTTTTCCAATAACAGTGTTAAACTAATGCCACAAACTTCAATAGGTTACTATAATTTTTTTCAATAACACAAATATCACTAAATAAATTTTTATTATAAAATAGTCACTGAACTTGAAAAAAATAGAGAGAATTTTAAACTTAAGATGATCCATTCCCATAAAGTTTTATGTTATTGGGAAAAAGATTATAATTTTTTCTAAATTGAACTAATTTATCATAACATTACCTTACTATATTACATTATATTTTATTTTAATCAATTATTTTTTTAATTTTTTATTTATTTGAATATATATATAAAATAAAATTTCCGAACCAAACTGTCATCTAGGCATATATATTTGTTAATTTTATTATAATTATGAATATATTAATTTATTTTGTCTGAAATTTTAAGATTGCACTCAATTGGTGGTTGTATATTTTCTTCATTTCATTTGGTTGATTAAATAGATGTGATAATATATTTGTATATCACAGTAATTTTTTAATTTCTTTAAAGAATATGCATATGTAAATGTTTATATCAGATTATGATTAGAAGCGTGAAAAAGGAAAGCAAAAAACATTTTCTTGATTGGTATTAATGAAAGTATATAAATGTGGTGGATCTTGACAAAATGTATACTCGTGGTCGACCATTTCTTTCAATTGCAAGGCTGTTAATTGATCTCTAGCTTTCTCCATTGCATATTAATTTTAGCTTTTTGTTGATATATTAGCTCTAATGACTTTAATTCCTGTTTTCTTTGTAAGTTATAGAATTGGCTTTCTGGAATTAGGTAAAAATTACCATTTATTTTATTAATTTAGTATAATTTGTTAATTGAAATTAATGGACTTTCATATTTATATATCTAGTACCTGATAAGTGTAAATGTATATAGAGAAAATTAGCCCATATACTGTTTTGGGCTAAAATATTATAATTTATACGGTGACCAAATTTATTTCAACTTTTTACGGGTACAAACCTTTTTTTTTGATTTAACAAGATAAGTTTCACACAAACAAGTTTTTAAAATTGACAAATACGGTGCCGTTAATGCAGCAACATCCACGATCAATCAGTTACTTTCCTTATGCTTAAGATTTTCTCTAGATTTTCGGAACCGTTTAGCACATTTTCTAATTAACCAAATATTACCAAAAACATTTTGAATGTAGGTTGAATCAGTTTTGTAATGGCGAATACTAGGGCTGCCACCTCCAAATCGCCGACCGATAAATCTCAATCAAAGAAAAACCCGCCTATGAAGTCGAAAGTTGTTGCAACCAAAAGGAAGGTTGATTTCAAAGATATTCCTTCAACCAGCAAGCAACGTAGGCTTCAGAATGATGAAGAAGAGAGTGACAGTGATTTTGAAACTGTCAGTGATAACAAAAACAAAAAGGACAACAAAATTGCTCTTCCTTCTCGCTATATTAGGGTTAGTGTTTGTACCAATTAACTTTGTGATTTCTTTAATTGATGGTGTTTATTATTTATTTTTTTCAATTAATTGTTTTATTGTTGTTTAATGAGTTGGTATTTGGGTGTTTTGTGAGTTTGTATTTAACTATATAGGAACTAAGGGTTAACTAATAATTATATACTAATCTTTTTTTAATTTCAATTTAATGTGTATGAATTATCTTTTTTGTGGGTATGTAACTATATGGGAACTAAGGGTTAACTAATAATGATTAATAATCTGTTTTTATTCTCAATTTAATGTGTATGAAGTATGTTTTTTGTGTTCTGTTAACTATATTGGAACTAAGGGTTAACTTATAATGATGTATTAATCTTTTTTATTCTCATTCTAGTGTGTATGAAGTATGTTTTTTGTGTTCTGTTGCTTTTTGTTAAATTTGAGTAAGTTTTTAAATAACTTATGTATAACTATATGGTCACTGATGGTTAACTATTAGTTAACTAGACTACATTATGTTACAGTTTATTAATAAGTTAATATCATTAATGGTTTGTCAATTGTTTTCTTTGTAGGATGGGGACTACTTTATCAAGCCTAATGAACATTTTTCAGTCAAGGTTCAGCATTTTGAAGGGGTAAATGTTATATCAAATATTAAGAAAATTTTGTCACCTCAAAATTTGGAAAAGTTTTCAACAAGTTGTTTTGGGTTTTTTCTTAAAATGAACGACTATATATTGCAACCTCAATTGGTCCACAGTTTACTTTTGAGAGAAATAAAACAACCAAACTACTATGAACTGTGGATTAATGTGTCGGGCAAATTGCTCAAATTCTCTCTTGATGAATTTGCAGTAGTTACTGGTCTTAATTGTACCGAAAACGTCGATATGAAATTGTACAAGAAATCTGATTCTGATTTTAAACTCAACTGTTTTGGAAATATTACAAAGGTTTCAAAAAAAAATGTAGAGGACAGTTTTTTATTGAAGCGTTGGTCCTCTGAAGAAGAGTCTTTCAAATTGGCGGTTTTGTATTTTGTCGAACTATTTTTGTATAATAACCAGGCAGACGCAATTGTTCGTGACGAACATATCAACATTGTGGGTAATGGGGAATATGAAAATTTTGCTTGGGGCAAAGATGTTTTTCACTGTACGATTGAGTTTTTAAAAAGTAAGTTGAGTTCAGTAAAAAGATGTGATTTTCTTAAGAAAAACAAGAATGTTGGTGTACCTCCCAACACTTGTCGGTACGATGGTTTTCCTCTTGCTTTTCAATGTTGGTTTTTTGAATGCTGCCCCGCGTCAAATGGAACCTTGGCTGAATGTTCTGGAAGTCATATCCCTCGTATTTTGAAATGGAAGATCACAGAATTGAGGCAACGCAAGTATTTAGATCGACATTTTTTTTCACAATCTGCTGAAAAGGTATTTGTTATTGTTCCATTTTCAAAGCATAGGTCTTATAATTATATTGTATTTACTTTTACTTAATTGTTTTATGCTTATAAGTTAGCATAACTTACTTATTACTTATATATTAGTTATCTATTAGTTAACCACATAATATACATAATTAGTTTGCTGTTAGTTAACTGTTAGACATTAGCTAGTTAGCCAATTTATATTTTTTTTATGTTGCATTGATCAAGACATATGCTTACAATAAACTTGACTTACTTTTGTTTAATTCAGTTGAAACTGTCCAACCTACACCCAACTGCTGAGGAGAGATCAGTACTTAATTTGGGTGGCATGTTCCTGAAAAAGAAGCGGAAAGCGCCAATCGAGGAAACAATGCATGGAGGAAATGTTGATGCTAGTTTGCATGAAAAAATTAAAAAGCTAGACATGGATCAAACCAGTATGTATACTGAATTTACATTGTTCAAGAGTTTTGTCGAGAATAAGTTCTCAGAAGTTGTTGGTCTTCTTGGGGATTTGAAGAGCCTAGTTTCGAATAGTGTTCATAACGAACATGTTAAGGTAAACCTTTAACAGGATTGTACTTTTTAGATTCCAATTGTTTTTTTTTAACTGGTTGTGTTTGTAGGAGGACGATTCTGATTACGACGAGCAAACCCCAGATGCATCTGACGATGAGACAACTTCAAATAGTTCCGAAAAAGAAGAAGATTCACGGCTTGAAGGTCATGACATTGTGGCAAATGTCAATGAAACAATTGACTCAACTGACCAAAATGATCAAGGAAAGGCAACTGACCAAGGAACTGAACATGAAACAGCCCTTCATGAAGAATCAAAAGTGAGTGAGCAAGGAACTAACCATGGACACCAAGGAATTGAACATGCTGGTCAAGAAAAAGAGACTGAGCAAGGAACTAACCATGAACACCAAGCAAAAGAGAGTGAAACAGCCCTGCATGAAGACCAAGGAACTGAGCAACCTGGCCATGAACAAGTTGCTGAAAAGGTTTAGTATCTTTTAATTTTTTGTATATTTTCATTCAAGTTTGGTGTTTTCACTAAAAGGTTGATATTTGTTTTTTCTATAAGGTTGTTGCATTCGATGAACTTCAATGTCCAAGTCTCTTTGACGATATTGATCCAAGTGCGTTACACAAAGCAGCAGACATAGTTGAGAGGGAGTTTGAAATTTCAAATGCAACGGAGGTATGGCCGTATTTTTACATGTTTTTTTAATATTATCAGTTGCATATTGCTATACTTTTTCTTAATCAAATTAAATGTATTATTTTATCTTTTTAAGGTGGCATCCACTGATCCAAGTGTTTAACATAAAGCATAGTTAATTATTAGTTATCTATTAGTTAACTGTTTAAATATTAGTGAACTACAAGTTAACCATTAATTCATGGTTTTGTTTTCACTATTTCTCAGGACCCACCTATTGATTGTACTCCAGTAGCTGTTTATGTTCCACGCAGGAAGGTCAAAGGTTTGAATCCTCTTGATGATAATCTTGGTAGCATCACACATTCACCTCAGATGGATGCGTGGCTTGCTTGGATTGACGTTGGATTTAAGTAAGCTATGTGATTCAAGTGTTTTCAAATAAAAAAACTACTATTTGTAAAAATATTGAATTGTTTGACTTTTTTGTTTGCTGTTTATAGGAGAAATAACTACGCACCTGCTGACAACATATTGGACCACGGTTTAAATCTAGGAGTTCTCACCATTTACGTAAAGCTGTGGTGGCATTCACTCGTTTATCGTGGCGTATTCTTGGACGACACTGTAAGTCCTTATGTCATTGTTAGTTATAATAAAATATAATACATGTTCACAGTTAAATACTAGTTAACTAATAATACACTTATAGTTATTTTGTTTCATAACAGTTATCTTGTATTGATATAAGTTAAGGATTTAATAGTATAATTGTTCATTATATAACTTAACAGTTAACTAATGGTTAACTTCCAACTCTTTTTTTTAATTATGTATATTAACTTTTAACTTTTTTTAATGCAGCATATCGACGTCGGCATGTATTTTATTCGCAAGAAGGCTAAGTATAATCCACACAATGGATTGCGAATAACCACCACAGACTGTCTTTTTGATGACAGAATACAGGGGTTGTTTATGCTTTATACGAAAAACAAGGGCGATACATCAACGGTCGCCGATCTAAACATTGCTGCTGATTACGTCCAAGGTTATGGCATTCTATGCAACACTCCATGGAAAGATGTGGATGAGGTGCTGTTTCCAATGCATTTAACCAACAAAAAACATTGGGTTTTGGGTCGTTTTGTGTTTAAAGACAGGTGTGTATACGTTTACAATTCGTTGGACACTGCTACGTCCAAGAAAGAATCAGAAAAAGCTGCGAAGAAATATTCAGTCGTGCTTCCCAGGATTTTTGCTCTTTTGGATATTTACAATCTTCGGACAGACATAGACCTACAATCACCTGCCTATCGAAATAAATTGCCGGATTCCCCTTTTTCCGTTTCATATGTCACTGATCTACCAATTCAGAAGAAAAGGTGATTTTTTTTATATTGAATTACATATCTTTTATTCCTATTTATTTACTTATTATCCTTTTTCTCATTAGCGATTGCGGAGCATTTGTTTTGGCTTTCGCTGAACATTTGATCAGAAGTCAACCAATTCCATCAGAGTTTTTGATTGAGAGCCATCGTGAACGGATTGCGTATCTGTTTTTTAAGTATGCAACCATGAAGCATGATAACAACATTGACAGTGATGAGGAGGTGGAACCCAAACCAAAGATGAAGGGCGTTATCAGAATTTAACTCTGTTTTACACATTGGAATTGTTTTGTTTTGTTTTTAGATTTACAACATTAATAGGTAGGTGTTTAACTGTTTTTATCCGACCTTGTTTTTTGCAAACATTCGTTATTCAATCATATATTGTATTTTGTTATATATATTATCTGTTTTATTTAAATTATGTCGTACATTTTTAAAAATTGTCGTTTATTACAAGTTATTTTATATGTCACTATTAGTTAACTAAGACTTTTTTGATGTTTAAAGAATATTTATACAAAATTAATAAATATCTATTAAAAACCATACTAGTTAACTAATAGTTAACTACATACAGTTAAGGAATTAACAAAAAATTCTAAGACCATACTAGTTAACTAATAGGTAATTGCTCATAGTTAAGGGATTACTAAAAAAAATTAAAATTAACATGGTAAGGGTTAAATTTTTTTTATTAAAAATGATAACAATTTTGAAATATAAATAAATCACTTTAAATCATCTAAAATAACATTATTCTTCTTAAATTAGAAATATGACAAAATTAACTTCACTTTGGAAGATTACGGCATGTTTTTTTGTTATGCCCCTGGTTTCCACATCTGCTACATGTATTTTTTTCCTTTCTCTCATGACATGGCTTCAATCTTTGTTTCTTCGGTCGTCCTGCTGGAATTTTTCCTATTGGCGGAAGAACGTCGGCATATTCCATGTCTTCTGCGTCATCCCAATCGCTTTGGCTAGGCATCGGAAAAACAATAGCCTCATATATTTTCACTAAATTTTCTTTTTTGAAAAATTCTGCACAATATTGATAGGGATCCATGTGGTATTTGCAAAACACTGCAACTGCATGTGCACAAGGTAGCTCATCTTTTTGGAATCTACAACAACTGCATGTCCTCTCAATGAGATCTACTATTGAAGTCTTTGTGCCATCTTCCACACTGTATATACATGTTACTGATGGAATAACCTGTACCATTTTAATTACATTTTTAGTTAACTAGAAAATTACTAAAAGTATTCTACAAGTTAAATGTATAAATATATTTGAAATAACATCTGATGTTACCTTCATTCTTCTAGCTAGTGAATAGTTTTCCCTAAGTGCTTCTTCTGCTTTATTTGTCAGTTTTGTCATAGTATAAGAAGCTATGTTTCTATTTTTGTAGCTCCACTCTTGAACTAATACCCTCAAATATTCCAGAAGTGTTGCAACCGGTAATTCCCTTGCTGATTTGATTGCTGCATTAAAAGACTCAGCAATATTCGATGTCATTGTCCAGTACCTGATAAAACTCTAATGATTAGTATTTAAAAACTAAATTAATGGTTAACTGTACGTAATCTTATAGTGAATTATAGGTTAACTATAAACATCTTATTATTTATTTAGCAAAACAAAATATCGTAATCAATTTTTGTACCTGTTTTCAGTTGAATATGCTCTTGCCCATTTTTCTAACCCAACACCAACAAGGTATGGTCGTATTGCTACGTTGATGCTATCTAGTTCTGCCATAAAGTAATCAAAACTTTTTTTCGTGTACGCCTTCGCAGCCCCAAAAAAACAGTCCTTCAAACTCTTTGGATTTTTAGGATTAACTTTAAATTGTTTTTTGACGTTACACAAGAGATGATACGCGCAAATACCATGACTAGCAAGAGGAAATACTGAATTTGCAGCCTTTTTAATGCTATCATGTCTATCAGATACAATACATAACTTCTCCTTTTCTCTATAAGCTCCTTTTATTTTCTCAAAAAAGTAATGCCAAGACTCATCATTTTCAGAATCGACCACACAAAATGCAAGTGGAAATATCTTACCCCCACCGTCTTGTGTAGATGCAGTTAGTAGTGTTCCTCCATAGTTTGATTTTAAAAAAGTTCCATCCACTACAATAACCGGTCTACAAAAATTCCAGCCCTTTATGGATGCATCCAAAGCCATAAAAACATATTTAAATTTATTCCCTTCTGCTGTTTGTAGATCTACAACTGATCCTGGGTTTGTTTTCACAAGCATATTCAAAAAATTAGGCAAAACTGAATATGAATCTCTTGGTTTACCTCTAATTAACTCAAGTGCTTTTCCTCTGGATCTCCAAGCCTTGTTGTAATTCAAAACAACTCCAAAATCTCTTTGCATATCGGAAATAATGTCTGCCGGTGTGTACACAGTCTTTATATTCAAGAATTTTGATTTTATCAAGTCCCCAATTACTGAATATGTCGCTTGCCGTTGTTCTTCCATTCTGAATTCCGGGGGACATGTGTGAATATCGTCCATTCTTCTTATAATAAACATGCTTGTCTTTCCGTCTTTCGAAGCCCTTAAATTCCAGTTGCATTGATCATAGAGGCAATGAATCACGTATTCGAGCTTGCACGATTTACTTACAGCAAACTGAAATTTTTTTTCAATTGCGTAAAAACACAAACATGATTTCATTGTCTTTTTATCCTTGAATATCTACCCTTTAAAGACTTCTTTGACACTTTGTGACGATACAATTTCATTCTCCCCGTCCTCGATTGTCTGTCGTTCTGCTTCGTCATGTTCCGTCTGCTTGAATATCATTTCAGCATATGTAACAATATCCATTGCTGTAGGACTGGGATATGACGCCTCATGTATGTCTTCATTCGTATCTTCAACTGTTTCAGTGTCCATTTCAATGACATTCTGAATCTCATACCCTGTAGTTGTGATGCACAGTGGAAAACGTGTAATTCTAGCATCCTCTCTTTTAATCTCAATATAAAATTGAAGGCTTTCATTATCATCAATGTCCACAGCTTGCTGATTTGGTTCCAACTGATACTTGATGTGTATTTCAGTTTCCCCAAATTTAACCTTAAGTATACTGAAAATCAATGCTTTTAGAGTTTCAAATTCCGCATCGTCTTTAACTAAAATACCCTTGATCTTATAATTTGAGTAGTTTAGATTTTCATCCCATACTCCATCATAGTATACAAGAACCTTCAATGTTGTCATTCCTGCAGTTTTTGATAAAAATAAATTATTTCATAAGTTACTTAAGTTAACCTGTAGTTTACGATTAGTACACTAATAGTTCACTTGAAAAAAAATTGTCATTTAATATCATCGTTAATATGCATCATTCAGGTTAACAATTGCACGCAAGTTCATTAACATTTTTTTCTTCAATATACATGTAATTCACTACTTATAACTCAAATTTTAAGCTGATGAATTATTATATCGTTGGTTTTGAATCACTAATGTTTTCGAATCATCACTGATTCGAATCATTAGTAAACACCTAATTCACCATCTATAATAGATAATTTCAGCATAATATATATGAAATTTTTTCTTTTAATTCAAGAAACCACTTACCCGTTTGAAAGGCTGATTTTATGAAGGTCTTCTTCTGCTTGAAATTTATTTTTTGTCAAGTTTTCGACTTTTTGATTTTCTTATTTTGCTTGAATCTCCGTTTTCAGTGGTCTTTTATTAGCAATTAAGGATTTTAATAGATTTATTTGTATCATATCAGGATCTTTTCCATAACTGTTGCTATAATTAAGCATTACAAAAGATTCACCATCTTTCCTTTTCTCACATATCCACCGTATTTGTTATATTAACTAATCTTTTTGTGTAATTTATAAACTTATAATTAATGTTGTCAATTTTTTTTTTGTCAACCGTAAATTTCACAATAAGTTTGCCTATGTTGGGTACTTATTAATTTTTCTCATGTATATATTGTGGTTAACATATAGAAGGTCGCGAGCGGCAAGATCACTGGGCCAACAGCCCAGTTGTAATAACCCGGAAATTTAAGGATTTAAAATATAGCCACGTGTCTAATATTTTATTAGACGGGAGTAGGTAAATTAAATTTAAAGATAAATTTAATTTACAAGTGTCCCTAAATTTTTAATATGGCTATAGGATTGCAAATTTAAATTTCTAGAATTTAAATTTGATTAGTTATATAGTTAACAGAGAGAATATGGATTTATGAATTGGGTGCAGAATAATTCATAAGTCCCTAGCGAATATTTTTGGTGCCAATATTCGCAAAATATTTTAAAAAGGTTATCGTGAAAATTTGATAAAATTTGGAAGCAGAAATTTTATCAAGCGCAGTCAATGCGGGCTTAATAAGTCAAAAATGATTTATTAAGAATAAAATATAAGTCGGATGGGAATAAAAAGTATATTTTTATTCTTGTTATATTTTATTTGGTTTTTGGTAAAATTTTCACGAAATTTGGAAATCGTTTCCGTTTAGGCTACGGACGACTAGTTTAGAAGTTGGTTTAAAGTGCATGATTGAGCTAGTACTAAATAGCACTTTAGCCAATCATATATATATCACATTAGGTTATCATTTAAGGCTCAGAAGCCTTATATCATTTCCTTTTCAAAAGGAAAAAGAGCAGAAGCTCTGTGGTTGACGGCGAAAGTTAGGGTTTCGGCCGCTTCGCTCGTTTCTCGATTCTAACTCCATTTCTTCAACGATTACTCAAGTAATCAAGGTAGTATACCCGTATTAAATGTTTATTTTGATATATATCGATATATTTTGAATATATATTCGTTTATAAACGGTTACCGTATCGAATCGAACGTAAACGTATTAGTTTTACGTTTCGAACGTGAATATGGATAGATTGGAATGTGTATACGTGTTAGGGGCGGAAAAATGGAGTTAAAGCACGTCGGAAAGCCCGGGAAATCAACTTTCCCGGGGCTGTGCACTCGGGTGCACGAACGTGCACCATTTGGTGCACGAACGTGCACCATGAGAGGGTGCACGAACGTGCACCCAAGGTGCACGAACGTGCACCATCTGGGGTGCACGAACGTGCACCAATTGTGCACGATCGTGCACTGCCCTGGGGTGCACGATCATGCACCCAAGGTGCACGATCGTGCACCGTGCCGAGACGCTGACGGATAGGGATTTGTTTTTGGGCTTTTTGCCCTAAGAACTTGACGTAGTTTCGTTGATTCGAAAACGTTTTAAAACGATAACTTGTGTTAGAAGAAATTGAAAAGGTTTTATATACTAAACCTAAAGACTTTTAAAAGGAGATTTTAAAAGTAAAGTTAAACGTTTATAATGGACTTTAAAAGAGTTAAAGTCAATGTTTAAACGGTTTTAAAGATTTAGCAATCGCTTTTGCTAAATACTTAGTATATGACCGAGAATTGTTTTGACAATTAGGTCTATACTATAAATGGTTTTCTTTAGGTATTGTGATACCTAAAATAACTTCTAGAGTGAAGTTAGAACGTTTTCTCAAAACGAGAATTTATAATATGGTTTTAAAAACAGACCATAAGTGTTACGTGTTTGAATGATTATATGTTTGACCTAGATCTGGGTTTAAGGACCTAGAAATTTTATAGGAAACATATATTGATGTGTTTTATCCTGTTTGCTTTGTGTGTTTAGTCCGACCAGCTAGCCAGCAGTCTGACCACAACCACAGGATTAAGTTCCAGACCTAGCGGTGTTTGTGAGTTCATTTGTTTACTTTTGAATATTAGTATTCAATTGTTTTTAAATCACAAATCGCACTAAGTATGAAACTTAGCCAAGGAAGATCCACTGAAACGAGCTATCTATTGGGTAACAATAGGACTGTGTGATCACCGGTGTTAATGAACTAGATGAGAGGTAAATATTATAAGCATACATATTGAGATTAGGTTTTAAGCCAGATGCTTATAAAGCGGCTTAAACCTAATGGGTAGTCCTGAGGTGGCAGTGATTTAAGTTCCGGCCCAGCAACCCTATACAGAGTCAAGATGGTTGTGATACATATGTATACAGCACATCCTGTATTAAACAAGAGTTGTGCATATGCATTATATATAAGATAGCATTATAACGTAATCAGGATTAGGGTTTCATTTGGATCGAGGACTGGTAATATTTTTATATATCGATATTTTGTCTATATGCGATTTTGGTATTTAACTGTAAACCTATCTACTCACTCAGAAATATTTATATTTCTGACTCCGTTGTTGTTTATCATTTTCAGGTACCTAGCTACCGGGTCTGGTCGAGCTTCCATCCTTTTCCATCAGGGAAGCTTATTCTGTTGTTATGTAAATAACACTTTAAACTCTTAGATGCTGCAATAGTGTATATAGGTTTGATATGCCTGTGGCCACGTCATGGTTCCTCTGTCTATATACTCTGATAGGAACCTGACTTTGTCTAGCTCTAATAAGTGGCTACTTAATAGGCATATGGTGTTGTATGGTGTCCCCTACGGGTGGGCCAAGCTTCGCGTCTTTGGTCTGCAAAGACACTGTGTGTAGTTTTAGCTGGCCTTACGTTTGTGTGCCTGCTGTGCATGTTTTTAAATATGTTTGATATAACGCTTTGAAAAGGAAAGTGTTCTATATATTTTATTAAACATATTATTCGGGTGCGCGGTTAGAAACAGGGCTGCCTGCGAGGCAAGGCACGTGAGCCAAGTCCCTGTACCACCGCACCGGTTTTCAGAAATGCGCGTGGGTCAGAATAACTAGGGTTATTCAACCAGCATTCCTGAAAGCGCGATATCGCCTATATGAATATTTTCAGAATGTGTTTTCCGCACTAAACGGAAAAATGTTTTAACGATGTTTTTCTGAAAACGGGTCGTACGCGAGGTACGATCTAGATTTATATATATTTATATTTAGGAGGCGAAAAATTTATAGAGGTTTTAGGCTTGCTACGGGTTTCGGAACAACCATTCCCATTCCCTAGCGCCGGTCTCGGCTCGAGTTTCGAGGCGGAAATCGGGTCGTGACAAAGGTGGTATCAGAGCAATGTTTTAGGACTTGAATGTCTGAAGTATTGTTGCTGATATATGTTAAGTAGAGGTACTAGAAGTCATAAGAATTCCTAGTAAACTATTGCAGCAACATAGGATTCGAGTCATGTCTTGATCAGTTGTCAGTTATTGAATACATTCAGCTATAGATAGCAACTATACATGTGTGTAGTGTGTATTGATGTTTTGATCAGGAACACATGAGTTGTTCTTGTGTTCGAGACATGTTATAACTGATGGAACATGTGATATGTTCCTAAGTTAAAAACTCGTTACAATCATGGAGCGAAATGGTCAGAACAGATGACCAGTATTCGAGGAGAATGGTTCTGTTTGAACACAGGACAAAGCGAAGATTTTCTCTGAATTGTGTTTGATTGTTATGTGTTTTGCTTATATGGGTTTAATAGTTGATACCTGTTATATGAAAATGTAATTTTTCTATAACTATTACATACGGTACTTATGCTGAAATTTCATGTGTTTCAGTATGTCTGGGCCTAGTAGAGCTCATACGCATGTGGGGTCTGATCCACATAATGTACCAGGTTTGCCTGTTATACCTGATACATCTGTTCCCATAGAGGCTGTTGACTCAACATCAGCATGTGATATGGACATATGGGAGGATGCTATTGGAGTAGAGGAATTAGAGAGAATGTTGAATGAAGACATAAACAGTACTGGAAATAGCCATAGCTCTGTGTCTGAATCGACTGCTACATCAGCTTATTTGGGATTTAAGGTAAAAGAGTTCTTAGCTGAGGTGGACCATCTAAGGAGGGTTCAACAGCAAATAAGACACTCGCCGAATCAGTCGTGGGAATACTTGAGCGAGTGGGAGGTGCAAGAGAACCAAAGTTCGGATAGGCTAAGGGATTATATGGATAAGTACACTAGGGAAGACTTGAATGTGGAGGCATATACTGTTGAGTTTATGCGTTTATGTGAAGAAGTACCTGAGTTAGTTCGTGATGGTGAGGAAGTTGCAAGTAGGTACGTCAAAGGTTTAGGGCCTGAGTTCGAGGAACTCATGGCGGTAAAGTCTGATTATGTAGCATATCTGGCTGGGCGTGCGAAGCAGATAGAAAGTAAGTTGAGGAGGAATGACATACCCCTCCAGCCGTACTATTACACCAAACCTGAAGAACCTACTGCTACATTTCCTAGGACAGGAAATTCTGGACCCGCAAGGCACTACAACCCCTATTTTGTTCCGCGAGGGGGAAAGGATAAAGGAAAACTGAAATTCCGCGGAGGGCGAGGTAAAGGCCCGATGATTCGTGAGGCGTTTCCGTCTTCGCGATCATCGTCAGGTAATGTTTAGTTATGTGTTTAATGTTTAAGTTAGTCTGTTTATGTGTTTTCAATATTCGCGTTAGAATTGAAAAACATAAACTACAGATATAGATCATATCCTTAAACAAAAAGAAATACACATATAAGTAAACATTAAAAGTAAATGATAAATGAGAATTGATAAGTTAAGGATGTTAGAAACGTGCATCCTTAAAATAGAAATCAATAATTATTGATAAACAACCAAATGATGTGAAGCAATAATAATCCTAATGTGAGGATAAAGTATTAGGATTAAGAAACTTGAAATGTTACGAAGAAGTAGTTTGAAAGAAGCTTACAAAGTGAGTATTGCAGTTTTGTTTTAAAAGAATGTATTATTGTGCTCAGATGCATCATGAATGCATATTGCAACAATCACTATAGAAAAAGGAATACTTGAATTCCATATACTTATACAAAATGATTTTTGATAGGACATGCATCATGTATATTAGTATATCAAAGAGAAAGAGGATATATAGCAACTCTTTGGGGATGAGAGATGTCATCACCCTGAGCCACAATTGTACAAAAGTTTTAAAATGTGAATTGTTAGATTCACAGTTTTGAAGAGATAAATTTAAAGAAAATCCAGCTGGTACACACATATACTTGTATATGTGGGTGAATATGTGTATATGCACATATGTTTGAAACGATTGGTTTGAGAAACCATTCGTTTATAAAACAAAATTTTGTGAAATAAATTGTTGAGAAACAATTTGTTCACAAAACAAACTGTATTTGTTTTAAAATGTAAGCATACTCAAACGAAAACTCTGTAATAATGTCAAGATAGGATACAAGATAGCGAAAATAAGATGTCGTGATTTTTATTGTTCATAATAAACAATAAAGATCTGGATTCTAATATTTCATTCCGAAACATCAGAAACTAATAAGGATTGAGAAGAGTAGGAAGTGAGAATTTACATTCTTACTCTAAGATAGACTAAGAGATAAGTCTAGTGATGGACTTTTATGATAAATAAAAGTTCAAGACTAGATAATAGAAGATAATTGCGATTAAGATAAGAGAGAGTAGGATATAATTAAACACAACTCGGTTAGTTTGACTTTAAGTAACTGTCGGTGAACAAAGTCATACGCATGTGTTTAATTAAAATGGATCAGAGATTGGTCTTACAGACAGAGCAGATGTCAGTAATGGACATATCTCTTGAATCCAAACGAGTGGTTAGATAAACCAAAACTCATAAGTCTGAGAGGAGTAAACCTCAGCACTTAACCAACAAATAACAACAAATCAACTAAAAGACAGATGATAAAAAAGGAAAATAATTCTAAGAACCAAGTAGTTACACTACTAGTTCTGATTTGAATAAAGAGAGTCGTTGATTATGTTAACGACTGACAGACTTTGTGAAGTCGTGTCAAATAAGGTATTCATTAATAAATGATTATTAATTATTTAATGAATAAACAATATACTTAAACAGTATAATAAACCTTGGATTAACATTAATGGAAATGTTATCAAGGTGAGAAAGAGATAAAAATAGTGAACTGAAGGAGTAAGTTTCAGATATTATCTGGATACTAACAGAATATAGTAAAACCCCATTAATTAGTGATCGAACCGTTAGATCGGTTTGATTTTGGGATATGATAATCCCAGGACGGTTATCTAAGTTTTAACCGTTGCGATTGACGAACGGAGAGGAATATGATGCTTGATGATGAAGGTTATGCTGTGAAACTTGCGTGAATTTTGGCAGTGAGCCAAAAGCGCAAGTGATCACGATAATAAGTATAAACTTTAATTAACTTGAAATTATCAACATAAGCTCCATATATGTAAAAAAATGAATTTAAAAACTGTATTGAGACCGTAATTTCAAAAGATAGAAATTTCGAGAACCGAGCCTTATGACTGTAAAGTCGAGGCTGACTGGTAACGGAATATACATGTAATGTACATGTATTTTGAATGTCGGGCCAGAAATGCATAATGCATGGCCGACTAAAAGTGGAAAATATTTAATAAACATTTTGTTTAAATGTGAAAATGTTTTGAAAATGGAGCAAAAGTTGATAGTCAGTTAATTAAACGTGATAGTAACAGCTATAGCACAGTTATGAAAACTGTTAGCTGTGATCAAGGAAGATATGTATATGGAGAAGAAGTTAAGAAGTCTAATTAACATTGGATATCCCGAAAACTAGTAATGGAAATATAGTTTTGCGATGACTGTGAAGGAAGTTAAAAGGTGTTTTACGATAAGATAGTTAGACTATAACCACACCCACACCTATTCAACCACATTCCTGCAAGAGAGAAGATCAGTTACCCAATCTGTAACAGGAAGTTACTATAGATTGAGGAGTAAATAAAAGGACATTCTATACAAGGTATAGAAACGTAAGGAAACTAAAAGATGAGTGGTTAGTTATGAAACAGTAATCATAAAACATACTAAAAAAAAATCATCTCAATAATAAGATGAGCCATAAACAAACAACTACGGTTGAAAAGAAAACAAAAGAAAGAAAAAAATAAAAAAAATAAAGATATGCGACAAAAGTGGTATACTAAAAGTGTAGTTATCAGAAACTAGCAAAGGTAACCTAGTTTTATGATAACCCTGGAGTAAGTTAAATGATGCTAACTTACACACTTGGATCGCTTAGCAAGAAAGACTAGAGATTAGTCCTTGGAATGGTTGCAAGACGCTAAGCTAAGGAGTAAAAGATATTCCATACAAATAATAGGATCAAGAGAAGTATAAAAGTGGATAATCTGTTGCGGAACGGAAGTTCAAACAGATGATAAGAACAACAGCGAGTAAGAGAGATATGATTGAGAATGCCAGTCAAGATGGTGCTATACTTTCTGAAGCATGAAGTGAGATTAAGTATGAGTAAAGTTTGGATTATAAGTAAAAAGTAAGTATATGTAAATTCGAGGACGAATTTATATAAGGGGGAGAGAATGTAATAACCCGGAAATTTAAGGATTTAAAATATAGCCACGTGTCTAATATTTTATTAGACGGGAGTAGGTAAATTAAATTTAAAGATAAATTTAATTTACAAGTGTCCCTAAATTTTTAATATGGCTATAGGATTGCAAATTTAAATTTCTAGAATTTAAATTTGATTAGTTATATAGTTAACAGAGAGAATATGGATTTATGAATTGGGTGCAGAATAATTCATAAGTCCCTAGCGAATATTTTTGGTGCCAATATTCGCAAAATATTTTAAAAAGGTTATCGTGAAAATTTGATAAAATTTGGAAGCAGAAATTTTATCAAGCGCAGTCAATGCGGGCTTAATAAGTCAAAAATGATTTATTAAGAATAAAATATAAGTCGGATGGGAATAAAAAGTATATTTTTATTCTTGTTATATTTTTTTTGGTTTTTGGTAAAATTTTCACGAAATTTGGAAATCGTTTCCGTTTAGGCTACGGACGACTAGTTTAGAAGTTGGTTTAAAGTGCATGATTGAGCTAGTACTAAATAGCACTTTAGCCAATCATATATATATCACATTAGGTTATCATTTAAGGCTCAGAAGCCTTATATCATTTCCTTTTCAAAAGGAAAAAGAGCAGAAGCTCTGTGGTTGACGGCGAAAGTTAGGGTTTCGGCCGCTTCGCTCGTTTCTCGATTCTAACTCCATTTCTTCAACGATTACTCAAATAATCGAGGTAGTATACCCGTATTAAATGTTTATTTTGATATATATCGATATATTTTGAATATATATTCGTTTATAAACGGTTACCGTATCGAATCGAACGTAAACGTATTAGTTTTACGTTTCGAACGTGAATATGGATAGATTGGAATGTGTATACGTGTTAGGGGCGGAAAAATGGAGTTAAAGCACGTCGGAAAGCCCGGGAAATCAACTTTCCCGGGGCTGTGCACTCGGGTGCACGAACGTGCACCATTTGGTGCACGAACGTGCACCATGAGAGGGTGCACGAACGTGCACCCAAGGTGCACGAACGTGCACCATCTGGGGTGCACGAACGTGCACCAATTGTGCACGATCGTGCACTGCCCTGGGGTGCACGATCATGCACCCAAGGTGCACGATCGTGCACCGTGCCGAGACGCTGACGGATAGGGATTTGTTTTTGGGCTTTTTGCCCTAAGAACTTGACGTAGTTTCGTTGATTCGAAAACGTTTTAAAACGATAACTTGTGTTAGAAGAAATTGAAAAGGTTTTATATACTAAACCTAAAGACTTTTAAAAGGAGATTTTAAAAGTAAAGTTAAACGTTTATAATGGACTTTAAAAGAGTTAAAGTCAATGTTTAAACGGTTTTAAAGATTTAGCAATCGCTTTTGCTAAATACTTAGTATATGACCGAGAATTGTTTTGACAATTAGGTCTATACTATAAATGGTTTTCTTTAGGTATTGTGATACCTAAAATAACTTCTAGAGTGAAGTTAGAACGTTTTCTCAAAACGAGAATTTATAATATGGTTTTAAAAACAGACCATAAGTGTTACGTGTTTGAATGATTATATGTTTGACCTAGATCTGGGTTTAAGGACCTAGAAATTTTATAGGAAACATATATTGATGTGTTTTATCCTGTTTGCTTTGTGTGTTTAGTCCGACCAGCTAGCCAGCAGTCTGACCACAACCACAGGATTAAGTTCCAGACCTAGCGGTGTTTGTGAGTTCATTTGTTTACTTTTGAATATTAGTATTCAATTGTTTTTAAATCACAAATCGCACTAAGTATGAAACTTAGCCAAGGAAGATCCACTGAAACGAGCTATCTATTGGGCAACAATAGGACTGTGTGATCACCGGTGTTAATGAACTAGATGAGAGGTAAATATTATAAGCATACATATTGAGATTAGGTTTTAAGCCAGATGCTTATAAAGCGGCTTAAACCTAATGGGTAGTCCTGAGGTGGCAGTGATTTAAGTTCCGGCCCAGCAACCCTATACAGAGTCAAGATGGCTGTGATACATATGTATACAGCACATCCTGTATTAAACAAGAGTTGTGCATATGCATTATATATAAGATAGCATTATAACGTAATCAGGATTAGGGTTTCATTTGGATTGAGGACTGGTAATATTTTTATATATCGATATTTTGTCTATATGCGATTTTGGTATTTAACTGTAAACCTATCTACTCACTCAGAAATATTTATATTTCTGACTCCGTTGTTGTTTATCATTTTCAGGTACCTAGCTACCGGGTCTGGTCGAGCTTCCATCCTTTTCCATCAGGGAAGCTTATTCTGTTGTTATGTAAATAACACTTTAAACTCTTAGATGCTGCAATAGTGTATATAGGTTTGATATGCCTGTGGCCACGTCATGGTTCCTCTGTCTATATACTCTGATAGGAACCTGACTTTGTCTAGCTCTAATAAGTGGCTACTTAATAGGCATATGGTGTTGTATGGTGTCCCCTACGGGTGGGCCAAGCTTCGCGTCTTTGGTCTGCAAAGACACTGTGTGTAGTTTTAGCTGGCCTTACGTTTGTGTGCCTGCTGTGCATGTTTTTAAATATGTTTGATATAACGCTTTGAAAAGGAAAGTGTTCTATATATTTTATTAAACATATTGTTCGGGTGCGCGGTTAGAAACAGGGCTGCCTGCGAGGCAAGGCACGTGAGCCAAGTCCCTGTACCACCGCACCGGTTTTCAGAAATGCGCGTGGGTCAGAATAACTAGGGTTATTCAACCAGCATTCTTGAAAGCGCGATATCGCCTATATGAATATTTTCAGAATGTGTTTTCCGCACTAAACGGAAAAATGTTTTAACGATGTTTTTCTGAAAACGGGTCGTACGCGAGGTACGATCTAGATTTATATATATTTATATTTAGGAGGCGAAAAATTTATAGAGGTTTTAGGCTTGCTACGGGTTTCGGAACAACCATTCCCATTCCCTAGCGCCGGTCTCGGCTCGAGTTTCGAGGCGGAAATCGGGTCGTGACACCAGTGAACCGGCCGGGGCACTCGATGAAAGGGAAAAACACTGAGCAAGTACGAGAAACTGGTCCCGCTCCACTTTATTAAAAACAAGGACATATACCAAATAAATAATTATCTAAATTGGAATTTTGAACATAAAAATTCCACTGACCTGTAAAAAGTGTAATCCTTGGAGATGCGATAATACATCGAATGATAAATGATTACAAGTGACGGAGATACACGATTTAAATACCGAAAAATCCAATATTTAAAAATTGAATCGAGGATAACTGGAAAGGAAGTTTTCAGTCATTGACTTGAATATATTGTAGAACTCTACTCAACGGAATATGGAGGTACTTATGGCCAATCGGGCCAATCTCGTTAAAGTCTCACCTATTGAATTTCTAAATTTGTTAAATAATCTGATTTGACCCCGCACTTGATAAATATATAAACCTTGAACCCCGATCCGTGTCCACCTGCCACTCGAAACATTTTAGAAGAATTTGTGTACGGAGAGGTTCAATGTTTATGTATTTATTAAGTTCAGGGGTCAAATCGGATTATTTAATAAGTTCAAGAGTTCGATAAGTAAGATGTTCAGTTTAGAGCACTACTAGAAAACTGTCGATTAGCGACGGATTTTAGCGACGGATTTCAAATCCGTCGCTAAAATCAGATTTAGCGACGGATTTAGCGACGGATTTTAAATCCGTCGCTAAATCCTTAAAAAAATTGGCGGGATTCATCCCGCCAATTTTTTTTCACTTTTAGCGACGGATTTCAAAATCCGTCACTAAAAGTGTTACATTTAGCGACGGATTTCAGAATCCGTCGCTAAATGCTTACTTTTAGCGACGGTTTTCAGAATCCGTCGCTAAAAGTATTAATTCTATTAAAAAATAATTATTTATTTAAAAATATTTATTTGTTAAAAAATATTTATTTATTAATAAAATATTTATTTATTAAACGATATTTATTTATTAATAAATTAATTATTTATTAAAGAATTAATTATGTATAAAAAATAATTATTTATTAAAAAAATAAATATTTATGAAAAAATAATTATTTTATAATGAGGCTGTTAATTGCGGGAGTAAATATTCGTTCATTTTAGTTATATTTAAATATAATATACATAGATATGTATCAAGAATTTGAGCTGGATAAGATGGAGTTACGCGCGGAGGAACTAGAAGGTTAAAGAGGTTTGACTGAGAGCAATTGAAAGATGGGTGACCTACTGGGAAGTTTGCGAAAATTGTCGGAGGATGATGATAGGTGACCTATCGCGGGTGGGTGGGTGACCGTGGGCTATAGATTAAATAATATTTTATTTTTAGCTTTAATTAAAAAAATTAATTTTTTTATTTTTTTTTAAAAAAAAAAATTAGTGACGGATTAAAATCCGTCGCTAAATTTTTTAAAATCCGTCGCTAATTTTTTCTTTCCGTAGCTAAATGATTTAGCGACCAGGAATTTAGCGACGGATTTAATCCGTCGCTAATGCCATTTAGCGACGGATTTATGCCATTTAGCGACGGAAAAATCCGTCGCTAAATGACATATTTCTAGTAGTGGAGGTTTAATGTGAAAAAGGATACGAGTTCAGATGTCAAACTATATATTCAGCCTATATATAATGACTTGTAAGGATACGAATATTATTGGTATTAAAAATATTTGTACCGGTATTATTTATTTCAATGATCTATCATATATGAATGTAATTGACAAATAGATTACACTATGTGTTTATATTCTGCTGACACTAAATTCTTTCAGTTTCTGTAGTACTATGAGAAATACATTTCATAGAAAAGAGAAGCATGCAAAACGACAACTTTAATCAATATGAAAAAGTTACTACTAGTACTATATATATCTTGGTCTTTTCATATATTTTGGTCTTATCAATACTCCAAGGATTACATGTTCAAGATCTTGGTCTAATCACATCTCCAAGGGGTATTGGAGTAGCTACTAAATGTTCATGGCCTTAATTAAACAAATCATTAATTACTTAGCACTTTACTAATAGAGTCAATACCCCCGTCCCCCGCCCCCAAACAATTTTTTTAAAAAGATTTATGAAAATTAGGCTTAATCATTGAAAATTAATACTCCATCTTTACCAACGAACTATAGCTTAATCATTGAAAATTAATCCTCCCACAAGCGCTCCCCCCTCCCCAATTATCAAAAAAAAAAAAAATACTCCATCTTTCGATTTTTTTTATGATCCAAATTTTCAAAATCATCAATTTTATCTCATTTTTAAATTTTCAGTTTAATTGTAGTCATTTATTTAAATTGGAGCAGCAAAAAATTTAAATATGTCATTCATATTTAAAATTCTTGATGCATGCTAAAAAGAAAAATTATAACAATATAAATCAATAAAATGGGCACATTTAAATTTTTTTCCCACTCTAATTTGAACAAATGATTAAAACTAAAACTGAAAATTTAAAGAATTGACTAAAGCTTACGATTTTAAAAGTTTAGCCATAAAAAAATTTAAAAATGGGGTAGTTTTACGACTAAGCCTAAAAACTAAGGATTAATCATGTAAAAATAAAATTGTTATTTTTTATTTTTTTTATCATTTGTTATTTTTAAATATAAGCAAAACTTTTAAATTTAGTAATGTTAAACTATATTTAAAGTTAACAATAAAATAACTTAATCTCGGTAAATATGAAGCGATGTATTAAAATATGTAGTTATTAAATTTTATGAATAAACTATACAGATAAAATAGAATTTTAAATATATATACACTATTTTGTTTTAGGTTTGTTATAAAATATCCTCACTTTTTGCATTTTTTTATTTAAACACTATTTAAAAATCATGGCACTGTATATTTCAACTTTTTATTTTGTGGCATATATTGCGTAAGTGCCTTATATGACATCGTTTTGATCATTCAAACGGCCAAACACGACATTATTTTTACGGAAAGTAACGTATAAAATACAAATCGGACATAGAAATGAAAAGTTTAAAGAAATTGGGATGAGAGAAGAGACGTTTTTTAAATTGTGATTATCTTTTTCTTTCGTCATATGTATATTGGAATTAAATTATTGTTTATTTTTTAAATTAATAAACTACTAAAATAAAGAAAATTGATTAAATCTATAATAAAGGAAAATAGTTAATTTTTTGGATTATTATGTCATATAAACTAATGACATCCATATTAATTTTGTTAGCATATATATATAATATATGTGTGTGTGTATAACCGTAACATTCGCAGCATAAGAAATGGAAGAATAGATAAGAAAATGTCGAAATTTTATTCATCATCTAATTAAGAAAGCACACAATCTTATACAACAATCGTAATTAAATAAATTCAATCTGATTAATAAATCTTCATTACACCCCAATTCCTTGTCCAGCCCTTTTTTTTCCTCATTTCTTGAAATTTATATAACACTATACATAAATAAATATGTATTACTTATTATTATGATTTAATTTATACCAGAACAAATCGTTGCGATTTGGTTTGGTGCATGGTCTAATTAATCAATTGAACTGTAAATTAACTGTACAGTCCAAGTCAATTTAGCACATGCTTCTCTATATAAACATTAATCAATTATTCACAAACAAAAATTAATCCAATCATTTCCCAAAGCAATTAACATAAGCACAACACAAACACATGCAGACACCAATTTAAAGATAAAGACTATTACCATGATCATGAATTATATCACCACCGCCATCACCATCACCATCACCATCACCATCACCATCACCATCATCATTATCACCTGTTTCTTGATCTTGAATTTCAAATGGTGGGCTTGGACAGTTTCTATTAAGAAGCTCTTCAATCATTTGCAGTGCAATTCTTTGTTCTTCATCCATTTCTGTTCTTAATTCCGGTTTCCCTTTCAATATTGTCTCCGATGATGATTCAGGTAACGGCGATACTGTACTCTCAGAAACCCGATGATGAGTTCTCTCTCCAAGTTGCACTGTCATGACCCAATTCGAATCGGACTTTTTTCCGGCTCTTTTTTGCCATACCCCGATGTGGGAATTCTCATTGTCAAGCCTTAGACACGTCATCGACGGCGACGGAGTCTTGCTGCACTTTCGAAGCTTCGCATGGAGAATTTCCGATAAACCATTTGATGTGGAAGAAGTTGAAGAACTAGTATTATCAGACTCAGCAGATTTAGAGTCTCCGTTTGATGTTTGAGTAATCGGAAAGTTCGTTTTTGCGTTACGTCCGCTCATCAATATTGCAGCTTGATCGTAAGCTTTTGCTGCCTCTTCTGCTGTTTCAAATGTTCCGAGCCAAATTCTTCTCTTTCTGTAGAATATATATTAATATATGAAAAATATGGGAAAAGGAATTGGAAAAAATAAATAGAGATTTAAGAATATTACAGCAAAGGGTGTCGAATTTCGGACACCCAAGAACCCCAGTGTCGCTGCCTGACTCCTCGGAACTTCTTTGATTGCACCATTGACAGAAAGTACAGAAATGATCAGAGAAGAAGACAGAGAGTGAATAGAAAAAGTACGTAAAATGTCGGCAAAATTAAAATAAAAGAGAGAGAAAGATTTGTACGAAAGGAAAGGCTCACGCACATAAAAACTATACATTATAATTTAGCTTTGTTTCTGGTGGTTCTTTATAAATTAATGAAAGTTTCCAATATGTTACCTACCAAAATTAATTAACTGGGGTTTCTTCTCTGTACCGTATCATCTACCTCTTTGAAGGCCATGCATAAATAACCATGTGAAGAGAAAAAGGTTAAATATTGAATTTGATGGGACATGTGTTTAGTTGTTCTGTACGAGATAATTCAATAATTTTTAAAAATAGAACACAATAAAACAATTCATTTTTTCTCGATAGCTAATAATTAACTAGGTAGTTAAAGTAAATATTCATCAAATCTTTAGCTGGTTGGTACGGTTTAAAGCATGTAGAGAAACCCTATTCTTTGACCACGTATGTATGTATGTCAAAATATCTCAAATTTTGTTTATGTGTCAATAGAAGGTGTACTGGACCTGTGTAAAATTGTCTTAAATAAATCAATGTACAACATTGCTCCAGATAACACTATTGTGGGTAGTCACCTAAAGAGTTGATATTTTTTTTTTTTAAAATAAACTGATTATTTAACATGATGTTACAGTTTTTATGATGGAAAAGTTGAGAGTTTGATCACTGACACGTGCTTTTGGAAGTAGGTTTGATTTGGGTATTACGTCTTCCTTCAAATGCTTCTATGTTCAATTTCAATGCTTCCTTTTAGCTATTATAGAAGTATGTGGATTTGTTTAGGTGATTTGGTAACATAGGAGATATGAACAAGTCACAACAAATGGATTTTCAAATAAAAACAAACAGACATCAAGAATTCAGTCTATAACTGTTTCCTTAGAGCCGTTTTTAGTACAGTTATTCAAATTCATGATCTTTTCCTTATTAATACTATTGATTAACCTGTAAGAGTATTTGATTGTAAATGAGTTAAAATGTAAAATCCACATACATATGAATATGCTTAAGTTATAATGTGACTCATTTATAATGAATGATTTAATACTCAGCTACAATACATAACCGGCCACTTAGAGATGAACATTGAAACGGACAATCAGAGAATTAAAAATTCTGGCCAGACCCATTTCAGATACTATATTAGAAATATAATGATTAATAGGTAGGAGTATTTGATTACAAATGGAATAGAATGTAATAATCCACATGCATATAAATGTGTTTAGGTTATCTTATAATCTACTAATTCTTTTAAGCCTAATTACTAAAAAAAACTCACCTTGTAACTTTTTTGCGTTTATACCCTAACTTAGAAAAAAGTTCAATTGTACCCTATTTTTGATTTTTATGTTTCATCTGTACCCCAAAGATTTAAAATGACCTCTTTTTATTTGAAAATAAATTCAATCCCGGTTAAAGGATTAATCACGCGAGAGAGGTTTATGGTTAAACAAATAAATAATCGGGATTAGATTTATTTTATAAATATTTTATGTATGTCTAGAATCAATTTAGGAGTTAAGAATTTATTTAGTACAAACATTTATATTTGAATCCTAATTATATTCGGCAAGTCGTCGAGTTACCGGGTCGGAAGACCAAGGAAATTAACGGAGTCGACATGCAATTTATTTTGGAAAATAGCGGTCACTGTGAGTTTGTATTTTATTTTTGAATATTATTGATGGATGGTGTACTCCCATCGATGATCATGATCTGTAAAACAAGGTAGATAGCTAATCGTCGTACGATGGTTGTCCGATTGTCTCTCCGATGCTTAAATCTGTTTAGTTTTAAATTGGATAGTAGTTTATTAAATGTTGTCTTGTATAGGCAATACCCCCACTTCTTTTTATAGTAGTGAGATTTCATCTTCTAGAGTCCTAGAAGGAAAGTGATTCCCTTAGAAAGTAAAGTCGAATTAGGAAGTTGCTTCCCATTTTACAGTGTGATTTTTGGTAGAATCATATTCAAGAAAGAGTTTTTAATAGGAATGTCTTCCTGTATTAGCATTTAACTCCGTTTAAGAGATTATCTTTAATACATACATCTAGAAGATTCTTGTCTTCCATATTCTCTCCGTGATTATAGTGTTATAAGTTGATTTTGGCTTCAATCTCTTAGCGACATTTATGTTTTTAGAATTCGGTTTTATGTAATCCCGACTCCTTGAGGAGTCGTTCAATGTCTGCTCAGGTGAAGTCCGTATGAGCAATGCTTTCATGTAGGTGAATCTCTTAAAATTCGTCCATGCCGATATGCATTGCTAATTACTTCGAGGCGAGTCTTGAGTTAGGTTATGTTAGCCGAAACCTCACAACAATAATAAAAATTTATTAATATTGTTATTTTATATTTGTTGCAATGATTTTTAATATTTTACATTTGTCTATTGTGATAGATTTTTAACTATAAAAGCCAAAATTTAATTAAATTTTATGAATCTACTTTTTGTAGCTAGTAATACAAAAATAGTTTACCATAGATTGAATTTAGGTAAGATTTTCTTTAATCAACATTCGTTACATCAATGCTCTCTAACTAAATTTTATCATTAATATAGTATGACAACCTGTTCATCTCAAATTGTATATACAATGATCAATGTAGAGGAAGTTTATCATAAGATAAAAAATCAAAATATTTGAATGTAGTGACCAATGAACTCTTAAAAAGAATTGGCAGTTAGTGAAGACTGAAGACAACTACTTATGCTTACTCTTTAATTATTATTTTCAAAAGAATTGATATCTTACCAAGCAAGAATTGACAAGTCTAATTAACTGCCTGTTTTTGCCAAATTTGTTATTTGATTGCAAAAGTTATCAATTATAGTATATTATTTCATTGGAGTTATATATATTACTTTTCCATCTAAACTAATAGACATTATTTGAAAAAAAAATATATCTCAAATTACAAGCATTCAATTTCTAGTTTAAGTAACAACTAACAAGTTTAAATTAGCAATTTTAATTTATCATTTTTAGTAGTTGTTAGCTTGCTTAAATGATGAAGTTGGATTTAATTTATACATTTCATAAAAATGCTAAATATATTTAATTTAAATTCTTGAACATAAATTTAAAATTTTGGATATAATTATGAAAAAAAAAAATTTAAATTGAACATAGTCGTGAAAATTAAAATGATTGATCATAATTAATAAAAGATGTTAATGTTTGGATTTAAAAAATGTTTTGGCCAGTAAATTATATATATATCTAATTTTTTTTATTAAATTGTTTTTAAAATAATTGTTTCTAGGGTTAATTGCAAATTTATACATGAACTTTACCCTAAGAAAAATTATTGTACGCAACCGATGTGACATGTCATCCGTGCAACAAACCAATGATGCGTTAGCCATGTGGAAAAGTTGATGATAAAAAAATTAAATAATAATTAAAAGATTCCCTATCGCAAATGCTCATTGGCTTGTTGTAAGTATGACATGGCACAACCTATGCATGGGATAATTACTCTTACCCTAATTTGCAATTACAACATACACTTTGAAACTTGGCAATATTAGTAACCAACTTTACACTTTTGGCAAATCGATACACCAAATACGAAAAACACTAACGTGGACATTGTAATATACCGCCATGTGTCGTTGTGTGATTGGTCGGTGTACCAATTTGCCAAAAAATGAAAGTTGGTTACTGACATTGCCAAGTTTCAAAGTTTATGTTGTAATTGCAAATTAGGGTAAAGTTCGTGTATGCATTTGAAATTAACCCTTGTTTCTATATCAAAAATATACTATTATATTATTTTTCTAGAATATTTTATAATTATATTTTTATCATTATTTATTAATTGTATGCTGTCAAATTTTAATTTGATTTTATAGGGATGAAAAGTTGATTTTCGTAGATTTGTAGGAAATATAAAATTTTAATTGAAGGGATAATCAAATGTACATTCTTAAATGTATTTTGATAAAAAACAGAAAAAAAAAAACTTAACTTGCTCAAGTTTTGATCCTCTCTTGTGATGTGTTATTTATTGTAATGGTTTTTCTGAGAGGAAAAGCTGCACTTCATCATTGATTAAGGAACAATATTTATAATTTAAGCGACCGGAAAAGGAATATCTCCGTTAATAATGCGATCATTACCAAAGAAAACATTTATACTTTTCATCCCCCCTCATTTTCTAATTTTTGATAGATGTCGACAATGAAATTTCTCCATAGATCCCTATAATTATCAGTCTAAAGAGATTACATAAATGTATCTAATCATATTGCAAATTTAAGTATATACAAATATGCTATTTCTATCACTAAATCGCAATCAGTCACTGCAAATCTCTTCAAATTTGAAAGCAAAGTCTTATAGTAATTAATTACTTTAGTGGTCATGATTTATTTTATGCCAAACCCATCTCGAAGTCCTTCTACTCTTCACTTTTTTTTTCAAGAAGTCCCTCTATTTCAATTTGCCGTTTTCGTGTCCCCCTACGTTTATTTTCTTAGTCATAATGCCCCTCGATGGATGGAATGTAGAGAGTGTGCCACACTCTCCGTCATTGAGAGTGCAAAAAAGAAGTGACATTTAAACATTAGAACTTTATAAAAAAAAAATATTAAAACCCTTGTACTTGGTCTACAATACATTTAACCCTAATTAAATTTTTTAACTCTTATTAATTCCAATTTAAACTTTAAATAACCCTGATTAAAATTTAATTAATTCTAATTACATAAAATTTCAATTATCCCTAATTATAACTATTTTAGACCTAATTAACCTAAATTGATCCTAATTAACCTAAACCACCATCTATTTATATTCTCATAATCTAATTATCCCTAATTTGGGTACGCACACAGCTACAACGGCACCGTCTCTAGTGTTGTTGATGTCCATGCCGCATGTTGATTTTCAGGGTAGTTTGATAGTTGAACGGAATTTTCTTCGGCAGTCGTACGCAATTGATCTTTCAATTTGTCGGCGATTTCATCCGCTAGGCACTCTGCCTTGTCGGTTTTGGTGAGCGTTGGAAGTCTCAGAGATGTTCTGTAACTGTTAAATCCTTAAAGAACACTGTCTTCTTCATTATCGGAGAGAACCAGTGAAGTAAGAGGAAAACGACGAGAAGCAGAACAAACACGACGAGGTTGAATCTGAGAGAAGCCAGCAGCGGTGACGGTGGCTTGGAGCGTCGGCGAAGGATACTTGAAACAGCAGCAACAACAGCGGTGACAGTGGCTTGTTACGGCGGCGATGGAAGAAATAACAAAGAACAGGTCTGGTGGTGTTGTTGAAGAAGATGGAAGATTTAGGATTAAATACATCTCTGAGAGTTAAATGGAACAATGGAAGATTTGTCCTTTAAGTAACAATGGAAGCTAATACAAATAAGTTCCTGATTCTTTTTTGAAAATTGCTTTAATACATAAGTTTTAAAAATTAACAAAATCGGTTCAATTTAACGGAATGTTTGTTATTTAACGGAGAGTGAAGCACACTCTCCGTGTTCCATCCATCTAGGGGCATTATTACCAGAAAAATGGAAGTAGAGGGACACGCAAACGGCAAATTAAAATAGAGGGACCTTTTGAAAAAAAAGTGAAGAGTAGAAGGACCCCGAGATGGGTTTGGCCTTTATTTTAGACTTTTTTAGACAGATTACGGGCTTAGCCCAAACTAATTAGAGATATACGGCCCTAGGTTTCAAAATTGAGATTTGTTATTTCATCTCCCTAAATTCGAATTTTAACCTTTTTCCTTATAATTTTTATACTTTCAAAAACTGAAGAATACGGTTTCGAAAATCAGAGAGATTGCATGTTATGATTTTTGCGAGATTCTCGCCTTCCTTTTCTCCATACGAGATTCTCGGCTTTCTTTTCTCCATTCAAATTATGGTTTCCTTTTCTTTCAAATTTCATATTTCAATATGTTTTCAGAATTTGAATGCATTCACAGTTTGTTTTTGTTGTTGGTGGTGTAATGGAGTCATCGGAATCGGAATTGGAAATTGTGGCGGTTGTTGTAGATGATGCAGCGGTTGTTGTTGATGATTATGAAGCAAAAAGAGAATAATTCTCCATGGATCATAGATGATGCGGCGGCGTGGATCATCATCGCCATCGACCAAAATTAGTTGCTGCTCGGCGGCGTGGATCATCGAGGAGCAGCGGCGGCATGGATCATCATCGCCATCGACCAAAATCAATTGCTGCTCTCTTCTATTTTCCTGTCGCTGCTCTGCAATGGAGATGAAGTTGGCGCGTTGTTGCTATGGAGGCGGAGACGGCGCTATGTTATTGAATGGAGTGAGTTCGACGGAGAAAAAAAGGCGGAAGAGGAAGAGCTTCTGATGTGGTGGTGGTGGCTTTGTTTACCGCTGCAGCTGTTAGTGAGCCACAAATTCAAATTTGTTGGTGATGAAGGAAATTTTTGATTTGTAATTATTATGATCAGATTTTCTCTTGGTTAATCAATGGTTAACTAATGGTTAACCAATAACAAGATGAAGAAATGCTTATGAGAATATAAATGCTTATGAGAATAGAACGTTAATGTGTGTTTACGAGAATAAAAATGCTTATGATAATGTCTGTTGATTACTGGTGATTCAATCTCTCTCGATCCCTTTCATTTTTATCGCTCTTTGATTTTGTTTAATTAACATGGAAATTGATTTGCAGTGACTATGGTCGAAATTGATTTGCAACTGCTAGTTCGATTTTTTAGTACGCACAACCTGCACTCTTGGTGTTTGAAGAAATGCTTATGAGAATAAAACGATTATATATGTAATGTTTTAGGTGTTGGTTAACCAATAGTTAATATTGGGTAAACCGTTGGTTGACTTGTAATAATTATGGACAGATGAAGATTGATATAAACATTGACAGCGACGAGGAGCTTGAACCAAAACCAAAATAGAAAACTGGTAGATTGAAGAAAAACTTTGAATAGATTGTAATATAGTTGTTACTTTAGATGTTTTTGATATTTTTGTTTGTGTTTCAAACACACTTGAGTAGTTTGTGGAACACATTTGGATACTAGTTGGTACACTCCAGTTTTTGGTACATATTTGGTTTCTATTTTGGATAACATTTGATACACAGTTGGTTCCTATTTAGTTATCTAATATTTTATATTTTTTTATTGCACAATTTTTTATTGTTATACAATCTAATTTATAATTTGTATTGCATTGTGATTCAAACAATATATATCACTTTTTTTTACCAGAATTAGACTATACTTGATTTTTTTAACCTATTACATACCGGTGAAGTTGTTAGTTAGTAAATACATGGTAATCGTTTGGTTCATAACTGGTTACCTAATTAACAATTTGGTTAAAAAATTATAAACACCCCGCATGTATTTTTAATTGAAAACATACATAAAGTTTTGCTAAATTTTTGTTTTATTATTTTTTATATGTCAAAAAATGGTTGAATAAAACAACCGCTAAACAATTAAGCTATGGTTATAACGGTATACCAAGCAACAACCAATAGCATACTACTCAGACCAAAAAATTGAATTATATCATATCTATTACTATTTTGGTAGACCGCGACAAATCTTTTTATTATGTCCCTGTGTTGACAAAAATGCTCACGCAATAATGCCAACTCGTAGTAATCCGGAAGTCGGATGTCGATCCCACGAAGACAAGGGGTTTAAAGTGAATGAAATTGACTTTGATTTTCAATTCGGAAAGCAAAGAGTAGTTGGATTTTTGATTAAAAACAGCGGAACTAAAATTAAACAAACACTGATTAGACTAAGAAGCAATTAAGAATTAAACGATTAATTGATTAACGGATTAAAAACGATAATTAAAAGCGCCTAAGGGTTGCTAATCATGCCATCGAGATTCCTAGGTAATAGGTCGGGTATATGGGTGTTGGTTCGGGTCGAGCCGTTCTAAAGTATCTAAATCCGCTCTCTCGAGCCGGAAATTGACGAATCGACAATTGATTAATGAGTCGAAATCCAAATCACTCTCGCACAAGTGGATGTCGACTACAACAATCAATCCGATTAATCCGCAACTCAAACAACCGCTAAATCCCCAAATCACTCTCGCGCATTTAGGTCTTAAGCTTATGGTTAACAAGGTCTATTCAATTAGCTTAACTCTCGTCCTCACTAATCAAACACAAATCATCAAATAAGGAGCTAACTTATTTCAAGCATTAAGATCATTGAACACAACAAAACCCTAACCCATACAACCCTAACCAATCATCTAACAATCATACATAGCAATCATAAACAACCCCTAGACTAGGAGTTTAGCTACTCATGATTAAAGTAAAAACAACAACTAAGCAATAGTAAATCATCATAATAAAAGTGAGAAAGCTTACCTCAAATAACAATGAAGAACAATAAAGCATGAACAAGATAATGAAGATTCAATAACTAAGCTTGTATTAAAGATGAATTCAAAACCCAAAATCTGGAAATAAAAGCTTCAAAAATCCTTAACAATGGAGGAATCTCCAAGAACAAGTCACCCCAACTAAGGGAATAATTACTAGAGTAATAAATGTTGCTACAAAAGAGGCTTACCCTAAAATGTGACATAAGGTGTCCTAATATAGTAAAGCCCAAAAAGGAAATAAAAAACATCCTATTACAAGCTTGTTTGTCCAAAAGTGGAAGTGGGCCAAGAGAGCACAAGACCCAAAGCTGATTTGAAATGCTGAATTCTGGCCCTTCTCGATCGAGAAGCTTCATTAAAGTCAGCTTCTCGATCGAGAAGCTTGATGTCCAAAATCCCTGCCGAATTTTGCTCTTCTTCTCGATCGAGAAGCAAGGTGAAATTGTGCTTCTCGATCGAGACCATGCAGGAGAAAGGCTTCTTTGATCTTTTCTTCGCCCTTTGCTTCAATCTCTCTCTCGACTTCCACATATCATCGATTCTTTGCTCTTTTGGACTCAAAACCCTTCACATACGCTTCGTTCATCCTGAAACAGTAAAACACGTAATAAGCGATATAATCACTCGAAACATGCAACAAAAGTATACAAAGCGATGCGAAAGAGACTCGTAATATAGGAGTATTTTACTCCTATCAAACCTCCTCACACTAAACCTTGCTTGTCCTCAAGCAAGAAATGCATTAAACCACAACTAACTTAGAGACATTGGCAAGGTTGAACACACATCAATATTCATACTCCCATTACCAAATTGTACAAATGCAAATGTCTAATGCCAACAACTATAATCAATGCGAACAAATGAGCAATGCAATTTGTAATGACATAATGCGAAGGCAAAGAGAACACAATTGCATTAGTTTAACATTAATCTTGAACACTCAAGCCATCACCATCGTTTACGGGACATGCGATTTTTTTGGTTAAGCAACAATGTAGGGCAAGTCATGGCAATAATCAAACATAAACAATTGAACCTAGGCACCAAAATCCTCACTAGGTATCGCTCTAACACACAAGTGTTTAGATAAGAAAATTAAGCACACAAACACGGAATTCCCATAGGTTTGCTCATAGTCCTAAACTCCACTACTTAGCTCGGTGATCAACAATTATCTCATGGGCTTGCACGGGTTGTAACGTGGCCAATGTCGGGGTAGATCAAAGTTGATACTTTAGGCTAAAACTTGACTTGAAACTAGTTAAAACATTGATAAGAACTTGGGCTAGCTTGGACTTTTTATATTTTTGAACTCTTTTTGAACGCTTAACTCAATCTCATGCCTTTATATTATTTTTTTCTTTTTTTTTTTTTTTTTTTTTTTTTTTTTTTTTTCTTTTTGGATTTTTCTTTCCCTTGCATATTTTTATATTTTTCTTTCTTCTTCTTTCTTAGGCACTAATTTCACTTTTAGTTCAAGTTCACTCTTCTTTATGTTCATCGAGCTATTACCCTCTCCTCCTCACACTAGTTGTCAAGTCAAGTTGGGTGAATGAAAGTGGAAAATTAAGAAAGGGAATGTGTTGTTAGCATGGTAATATCAACAAAGGTCTAAGCTCAAAATTGGCTATCTAAAGGTTAAAGGTAGGCTTTTTAAGCGGTCTCTAGAATGGTTACACCTAATGCCATAGTCATTTAATTATCAATCACTCAACAATGCAATTTTGAATGGACACCGAGCAAATTCTAGGAATTCCGGACAAGGCAACACTCACAAAGACAAGTAGGCTCGAAATAACTCAATATGAAAAATGTGGTGTTATGCCTATGTTCAATCCCTATGTTTTCATGCCAATTATGCCCAAATTATGCCAACACAAATTTTTCACGATTTCGCACATCATGCAACCGTATTAAGTTTAAACCATCACATCCAAAGATTAATAACTAAAGATCAATTTAAACACTATCCCTTCACACATGTCATATCGAATTACATCCATTAAGCAAGCATTTAATCATAGTTGTTAAATCTAAACAAATGCATTATGGCAATAAGGCACAAGAGATAATACACATTGATATGGTTCAACACGTTGCCAAGTGACTAATTCTCATTTTTGATTCATTTCACATGCTTAGTACAAGAGCTTTAGTGGAGGCGACACGACAACCTAACTAAACTCTAGCAACTAAAATTAACAAAAATAAAACACAACATAAAGCAATAAAAGATAGAAACGAGATACAATTTCGCTACCCTCCTCAAACTATTTCTAGCTTAGTCCCTTAAGCAAGAAATAAAATAAAACAGGAAATTGTAAGAGATAGGGTTAGAAAATGCAAATCTCGCTAGTCGAACGCCGGGGGTTCGGGGGATGGAGTAGGTGACGGGTAGTGGGGCCCTCCTTGGGCATTGAAGTATGCTTGCAATTTTTCCGCTTCCCTTCTTTGCCTATGACGGAGCCGCTTCATTTCATATCTAGTTTCGTTCCAAATTCTCCTTTGCTCCGCCATAAATTGGCGTTGTTCATCCTCAAAGCTACTTCCCCCATGTGAGCTAGTGGCCCATGGTTGGCCCCATTGGGCCCCTTCTTCTTGAACCTCCGGTTCCTCCGTTGCTTTCTCTCTTCTTCTTATCGGCTCCTTTTCTCTTCTAGGTGCCGGTTGTTCTTGATCAAGCTCTTGATCACCCTCCTCGCCATGCTCTTCTTCTCCACCTTGACCTCCGAATTCCGCTTGTCTCGCCGCTTCTTGCCCGTGCGCCTTTAGCCATGGGCCTCGTTTGAAATAGGGAACAACATTCCCTTTGTGAACATAACCGGCCTTGTCAAGATGCTTGATATCAATGGAGCGAGACGGTATCGGTGTGAGTCCTTCGAACTTCTCGTTGGGGACACCAAATTCTTTTGCTATTCGGGTGACCAACCATCCAAAACCGAGCTTTGTGCCCGCCTCCGGAACATCGAGAAAAGTGGTAATTAGGCGGTTGGCGGAGTCAATCCGATAATCGGCCACCTCGGGATGCATCATAGCATTCATCATCACAACCTCGGTTTCCCCCACCTTGTTGTACTCGTGACGCCCCCCGAAAGTATGGCCAAGCCATTTCACCGCCACCACAAGAGCGGTGTCCTTGATGTCGTTCACCTTGGCCGTCTTCGCTTGATAGCCCTCCAAATCCGATACCTCTTTCCACACCCCTTTGTAGTCAAATTGCCTCGGGTTGGTGCGCAATCCATCCGCCTTCATTCCGTGCTTCCTTTTTAGAGCGGATACCCCTAATTCGTATTCCACTCCAAACAACCTTACGATTAACGAATTGGAGTACCCTTCCTCTAATTTAAGACTTGTGAAAAACTCCCAAGTCAATTCCTCATACCCCACCTCCGGCGCTTTAGCAAGTGTGAGCACACCCAACGGCTCCAAGAATTGCTCCACTTCTTCGATCAACCCCAAACGGCCCATATCTTCCCAATTAATTTGATAGGGAATGGCGAATTTTTGGCTCTTCAATTCTAGGAAACGCTTGCCTTCCTCGTCGGAGCGGATCTCGAAAGGTGCTTCGTATTTCCTTGTGAGGGAACCCGGTGTGTTGGGTCCCACAACCGATGCACCGGAGGCGGTCTTCTTCTTTCCTCGGAGAGGTCTCGGAACGGGGGTGGGTGCGGTGGCGGCGGACTTTCCTTTGCTTGCCCTTGAGGTTCCGGCCATGATAACTATAGGCAAAAGGGTGGGTAAATATGTGTTTAGGTTGAAGTTTGGTGGTTGTTTAGGTGGTGAAAGGGGGTGGCCGAATTTTTGCTTGAAGAGAGAAGAAGTTATGGTGTTTTGCTTGAAATGGACAAGATGAAGGAAGAAGATGAAGTGTAGGGGTTTTTTAAAGATGGAAATTCAATTTTGAATTTTGAATATTCCTTGAAAATGACATTCCCTTTCTTGTGCTTTGTGTTTGATGTATCCAATGGCCTAGAATGAACCACCTCACACCCCCATGTGCAAATGTTGGACCTAGGGAAACAAAAATTGGCAAAAAATTCGAAATTCAAATTCAGATTCTTCATGCTTCTCGATCGAGAAGCACCATTTAAACTAGCTTCTCGATCGAGAAGCTCTTTGAAGGAATTCCCTGCCAATTTTTGCTCTTCTTCTCGATCGAGAAGCATAGGCAAAATTGGCTTCTCGATCGAGAAGCCCCTGATTTCTGCACAACTTCTTTCAAAACTTCAAAAAGTCTTGTCCAATGCTTCCCAACTCAAATTAGCTCCGTGCTTTTCTATTTTCTACACATCAAAAACATGAACACCCCGGCATTAAAGAGAACAAACGATATAAACAAAACTAAACTAATTCAAAAAAAAGAATGAAAATTTCCCAAAGTAAATAACTAAAACGAAAGAAATAAGTAAAAAGAAAGAAAATCTAACCGCTTGGGAATGCCTCCCAAGTGCGCTTGTTTTAAGTCAAAAGCTCGACCATTCTTGCTTGTAGAACTCATGAGGCGGGGTCGAGATAACATTGTTCCCCCTTTTGATCCGTTAAAGGCCCCAAGTAAGGCTTGCAACGGTGTCCGTTGACCTTAAACGTTTCACCTCCTTGATTCTCCAACTCAATGGCACCATGATTCGCCACACTCCGAATCTTAAATGGTCCACTCCATCGGGACTTAAGCTTTCCCGGAAACAATCTTAACCTCGAATTATACACCAATACATACGATCCAACTTCGAAAGTTTTAGGGGAAATGTGGGCATCGTGCCACCGCTTGGTCTTCTCCTTGTAGAGCTTCGCATTCTCATATGCCAAGAACCGGAATTCCTCCAATTCATTCAATTGCAACAAGCGTTTTTCCCCCGCCGCTTTTAGATCAAAATTCAACTTTTTAATCGCCCAATAGGCCCGGTGCTCTAATTCCAAGGGTAGATGACATGCCTTCCCATACACAATGCGATAAGGGGTCATACCTAATGGCGTTTTGAATGCCGTGCGATATGCCCATAATGCATCGTCGAGCTTCAAACTCCAATCCTTGCGAGTCCCATTCACCGTCTTCTCCAATATTCGCTTCAACTCCCGGTTAGAGACCTCAACTTGCCCACTTGTTTGCGGATGATAGGGGGTAGCAACCCGGTGATACACATTGTACTTCTTCATTAATGCATCGAATTGCCGGTTGCAAAAATGAGATCCACCGTCGCTAATAATAACTCGTGGGGTGCCGAACCGATTCATCAACCTCTTGAGGAACTTCAAAACTACCTTGGCGTCATTGGTAGGTAGAGCTTCCGCTTCCACCCATTTCGATACGTAACATACGCCAACTAAAATATATAAGTTCCCATGCGACATCGGAAAGGGACCCATGAAGTCAATCCCCCAAACATCGAAGATCTCTACCTCTTGTACCGAAGTTAACGGCATCTCATCCCTTTTAGAAATGTTCCCAACCCGTTGGCACCTATCACAATGGCTCACAAAGTCCTTAGCATCACGGAATAAGGTAGGCCAAAAGAATCCGCTCTCCAATACCTTAGCGGCGGTCCTCGCCACTCCATAATGACCGGCGTAATCGGATGTATGACAAGCCTCCAAGATGGGCATCATTTCCTTCAAAGCGACACAACGCCGCAACATTCCGTCTCCACATTCCTTAAACAAATACGGCTCATCCCAAAGAAACCTCTTAGCATCGGAAAGGAACTTCTTCCTTTGATGGTGCGTCAAATCCGGAGGCATTACCTTAGATGAAAGGAAATTAGCAATGTCGGCATACCATGGAGTTTCCATTTCCCGGATCACCATAAGCGTTTCGTCCGGAAACCACTCGTTGATTTCCATACCGAGAGGAATTGGCTCCGGATTCTCGAATCTTGACAAATGGTCCGCCACCACATTCTCCGTGCCCTTTTTATCCCGAATCTCGATGTCGAATTCTTGCATTAGGAGGATCCATCGGATTAGTCTTGGCTTGGCATCTTGCTTGGTAAAGAGGTATTTCAAAGCGGCATGGTCGGTGTAGATGATACACTTGGACCCAAGCAAGTATTGCCGAAATTTATCCAAAGCAAAAACTACCGCCAACATTTCCTTTTCGGTAGTGGTGTAGTTGAGTTGGGCCCCCGCCATTGTCCGACTTGCATAATAGATCACATGCACTTTCTTGTCCTTCCGTTGACCCAATACACATCCCAAGGCTTGATCGCTTGCATCACACATAAGCTCAAAAGGCAAGTTCCAATCCGGAGATGAAATAATAGGAGCGGTCACAAGGGCCTCCTTCAATTTCTCAAAAGCCTCTTGACACTCCTTGGTGAACTCAAATGGGGCATCCTTTACTAGCAAACTCGTTAATGGCCTCGCAATGGATGAGAAATCCTTGATGAACCGGCGATAGAAACCCGCGTGGCCCAAAAATGCCCGGACTCCTTTAACCGTCACCGGAGCCACCAACTTCTCTATAACCTCTGTCTTTGCCCTATCTACCTCAATACCCGCTTCCGAGATTCTATGCCCGAGCACAATTCCCTCTTCTACCATGAAATGGCATTTCTCCCAATTAAGCACCAAGTTGGTCTCCTCACACCGTGCTAGAACACGCTCAAGATTCGCCAAACAACCATCAAACGAGTCACCAAAAACGGAGAAATCGTCCATGAATACCTCCATTATATCTTCCACCATATCATTGAATATCGAGGTCATGCATCTTTGAAATGTGGCGGGTGCGTTGCATAAACCGAAGGGCATTCGTCGGTACGCAAAAGTACCATAGGGACATGTGAACGTTGTTTTCTCTTGGTCATCCGGAAAGATCAAGATTTGGTTGTAGCCGGAATATCCATCGAGAAAGCAATAGTACTTGTGACCCGCCACCCTTTCAAGCATTTGATCGATGAATGGTAGCGGGTAGTGGTCCTTCCGAGTCTCCGCGTTCAACCTTCGATAGTCAATACAAACTCTCCACCCGGTAACCGTGCGTGTAGAGATTTGTTCCCCTTTCTCGTTCTCCACTACCGTCATTCCTCCCTTCTTAGGCACACATTGAACCGGACTAACCCAACCACTATCGGAGATCGGATAAATAATCCCGGCATCTAGAAGCTTTACTATTTCCTTGTGCACAACCTCCTTCATATTAGGGTTCAATCTTCTTTGCCTTTGAGTACAAGGCTTGGCTTCATCCTCAAGGTGGATCTTGTGCATCACCACTTGAGGACTTATGCCACGAATGTCGGAGATTTGCCACCCCATGGCTAACACATGCCCTTTCACCACTTGCACAACCCTCTTTTCTTGTTCCGTAGAAAGCTTGTTGGAGATGATTATCGGTAGGGTTTCATTCTCCCCCACAAAAGTATACCGGAGATGAGCCGGAAGCGGCTTCATTTCAACAATTGGTGGTAACTCGGAGGATGGAGGAGTCACACCATCGTTCTTGCTCAAATTCTCCGGCTTAGGTTCATCATCTTCGGTGTATGCATCACTAAGATCATCGGAATGGAAGACAACCTTTGAAACTTGCGACATCTTCCCCCTTCCTGAGCTTCTCGATCGAGAAGTGGACTGGGAGTTGCTTCTCGATCGAGAAGCTCTTGGTTGGAAATCTCTGCCAATTTCACCTCTTCTTCTCGATCGAGAAGCAAGGTGTAATTGTGCTTCTCGATCGAGAAGCTCCTGGTCATAGGTGAAATTGTCAAATTTTTCCAACGTTCCCCGGTTGAATGCTTCCACGTTTTCCTCGACTTGATCCCTCACAACTTCATCTACCAAATCAACCCTCATGCACTCTTCTTCCTCGATGGTACTCCTCATTGCTTTCTTCATATCGAACTCAACCGTTTCCTCATCGATTCGCAAGGTCAATTTTCCTCCATGCACATCAATCAAAGCTCTCCCGGTGTTCATAAAGGGCCGCCCTAAGATCATTGGGCATTCCTTATCCACCGCATAATCCAAGATCACAAAATCAACCGGGAATATGAACTTATCCACTTTCACAAGCACATCCTCAACAATCCCATACGGCCTCTTCAATGAATGATCCGCTAGTTGGAGTACCATCGAGGTGCTCTTCACGGTTTGATCTCCACATAATTCCCTGAAAAGAGTTAGAGGCATAAGATTAATGCTAGCACCAAGATCACATAAGCAATTTATAGAACTCATAGTGCCAATAGTGCAAGGTATAGAAAAACTCCCTGGGTCCTTCAACTTAGCCGGTAAATCATTCAAAATGATTGAGCTACAAACTTCCGGAATGGGAACCGTTGCACCACTATCCCAACTCCGTTTGTTGGTAATGATATCCTTCAAGAATTTGGCATATTGCGGCATCTCCCGGAGTGCATCCGCCAAGCTAAGGTTAATTTGCAATTTCTTGAAAATCTCAAGGAACTTATGAAACTTTTCGTTCCCTTGAGCTTTCCTTAACCGGCTTGGAAATGGAACCGGTGGTACAAACGGTGGTGGCGGTGGCGGTCTCACATAAGGCTCTTCCACCTCAATAGCCACCTCCTCACGCTCCTTTGGTATTTCTTGGCTTGAGCTTGCTATATCAATCACAATTTGGGGTTCATCTTCCTCCACAACATGCTTCTTCCCATTTGCTTTCTCAAGGTTTCTCCCACTTCGGAGCTCTACCGCCTTAACATGTTCTCTAGGATTATTTTCCGTCGTGGATGGCAACCCTCCTTGAGTTCTACCTTGAAGTGAGATAGCCATTTGAGAAATTTGAGTTTCCAAATGGTGAATAGTGGAAGCTTGGTTCTTCTCCCTTTGCTCCATTTTCTCTAATTTCTCAAGCACCTTGGCAAGCACATTTCCCTCATCCGTATTCCGTGGTTGTTGAAAACCGGGAGGATGTTGTGGTCTTCCACCGTAATTGTTCCCATGGTTTGGGTTTCCTTGATAGTGACCTTGTTGTTGTGGAGGCCTATTATTGCTTTGGAAGCTTGAACCCGCTTGATTTGACCCTTGAGCATTGCCTTGCCCCTCTTGATTTCTCCACCCAAAGTTTGGATGATTCCTCCACCCGGGATTGTAGGTGTTGGAATAAGGATCATTTGCTTGTCTTTGACCCCCGACATAGTTTACTTGCTCACTCAAAGCTTGCCCCGTAACTAGACATTCTCCCCCCGAATGGTTGAAATCACCACAAAACTCACATCCGACTTGAACATAAGCCACCGGAGCATTTCTAGGCGCAACTTGTTTTTTCAAAGCATCCAATTGTGCTTGGAGTGAAGCATTTTTTTCCTTGATAGCCTCCATCTCTCTAACTTGGTCAAGCGTCATTACCGACTTTTGACTAGCCGGTGCCCTTCTTTCCGTGGGTCCCCATGTGCTACTAACCATGGCCAACTTTTCTACCAACTCAAGAGCCTCTTCATACGTCTTTTGCATCAAAGACCCCCCCGAAGCCGCATCAATAGTCGCTCTAGTGGTGACATTCGTTGCATCATAAAAAATCTGAATCACATGCTCCTTGTTAAGCTTATGATGGGGAACACTCCTTTGTAAATCCTTAAAACGCTCCCAAGCTTCATAGAGCGACTCCCCGTCGAATTGCACAAACTCAAGAATGTCTTTGGTTAGCTTCGTTGTCTTGCCATGTGGAAAGTACTTGTTAAGGAAAGCTTGAGCCAACTCCCTCCAAGTATGGATCGATTCATTGGGTAGAGATTGAAGCCACAAACTAGCCTTATCCCTCAAAGAAAAAGGGAACATCCGGAGCTTGATTTGGTCCGCGGTTATCCCATGAAGCTTGAACGTGTTAAGGACCCCCAAGAACTTGGCTATATGGGCATTTGGGTCCTCATGCTTCAACCCAAAGAAAGCACAACGGTTCTCCAAGAGTTGGATAGTACTCGGCTTGATCTCAAAAGTTGCCGCTTGAACCGGCATAGCAAAACATCCAAACGTGGCATTATCCACATCCGGCAAGAAGAACTCGCCCAAAGTTTGCCTCGGTTGATTTTGCACTTGCGGTTGCACTCGAGGGCGAACCTCCCTTGGTCGCTCTTGTTGCCTTTGTTGATTCACATTCTCAAGTGGAGGAGGGGGTGGGTATTGTTGTTCCCCTTCGTCCACTAGAGGATTGAATCCTTCCTCTACCTCATAACCATGTCCGTCACCCTCCATAACTAAAGGAATCCGGGCTCTTCTTCTCACTCCTCTTTCGTAACTACCGAGATCCTCTTGAAAAGGTTCTAGCGGGAAATTAGCACGCCGTGTATTATGCATACACAAAGGGTAAATTCCTACACAAACAACGACAAGAGAACCGAGCGTAAATCACGAAAACGCAAGAATGAACAATAAAAGTAAAAACAGAAATTAACGCTAACTCGACCGAAATTCAAAATACTTTCAATCAATTAAACGCAACCTATTCCCCGGCAACGGCGCCAAAAACTTGTTGACAAAAATGCTCACGCAATAATGCCAACTCGTAGTAATCCGGAAGTCGGATGTCGATCCCACGAAGACAAGGGGTTTAAAGTGAATGAAATTGACTTTGATTTTCAATTCGGAAAGCAAAGAGTAGTTGGATTTTTGATTAAAAACAGCGGAACTAAAATTAAACAAACACTGATTAGACTAAGAAGCAATTAAGAATTAAACGATTAATTGATTAACGGATTAAAAACGATAATTAAAAGCGCCTAAGGGTTGCTAATCATGCCATCGAGATTCCTAGGTAATAGGTCGGGTATATGGGTGTTGGTTCGGGTCGAGCCGTTCTAAAGTATCTAAATCCGCTCTCTCGAGCCGGAAATTGACGAATCGACAATTGATTAATGAGTCGAAATCCAAATCACTCTCGCACAAGTGGATGTCGACTACAACAATCAATCCGATTAATCCGCAACTCAAACAACCGCTAAATCCCCAAATCACTCTCGCGCATTTAGGTCTTAAGCTTATGGTTAACAAGGTCTATTCAATTAGCTTAACTCTCGTCCTCACTAATCAAACACAAATCATCAAATAAGGAGCTAACTTATTTCAAGCATTAAGATCATTGAACACAACAAAACCCTAACCCATACAACCCTAACCAATCATCTAACAATCATACATAGCAATCATAAACAACCCCTAGACTAGGAGTTTAGCTACTCATGATTAAAGTAAAAACAACAACTAAGCAATAGTAAATCATCATAATAAAAGTGAGAAAGCTTACCTCAAATAACAATGAAGAACAATAAAGCATGAACAAGATAATGAAGATTCAATAACTAAGCTTGTATTAAAGATGAATTCAAAACCCAAAATCTGGAAATAAAAGCTTCAAAAATCCTTAACAATGGAGGAATCTCCAAGAACAAGTCACCCCAACTAAGGGAATAATTACTAGAGTAATAAATGTTGCTACAAAAGAGGCTTACCCTAAAATGTGACATAAGGTGTCCTAATATAGTAAAGCCCAAAAAGGAAATAAAAAACATCCTATTACAAGCTTGTTTGTCCAAAAGTGGAAGTGGGCCAAGAGAGCACAAGACCCAAAGCTGATTTGAAATGCTGAATTCTGGCCCTTCTCGATCGAGAAGCTTCATTAAAGTCAGCTTCTCGATCGAGAAGCTTGATGTCCAAAATCCCTGCCGAATTTTGCTCTTCTTCTCGATCGAGAAGCAAGGTGAAATTGTGCTTCTCGATCGAGACCATGCAGGAGAAAGGCTTCTTTGATCTTTTCTTCGCCCTTTGCTTCAATCTCTCTCTCGACTTCCACATATCATCGATTCTTTGCTCTTTTGGACTCAAAACCCTTCACATACGCTTCGTTCATCCTGAAACAGTAAAACACGTAATAAGCGATATAATCACTCGAAACATGCAACAAAAGTATACAAAGCGATGCGAAAGAGACTCGTAATATAGGAGTATTTTACTCCTATCACCCTGCTGTATATAATTTTTTTAAAAGGTACAGTTTATTTAAAATACATAATTCAAGTTTACCAACAATTTACTAAAAAATTATCAACGATGTATTCAAAATAAAATTTATTACAAGTTAACCAACTATTTACCAAAGATTAACCATTGGTTAACCAACACCCGAAACAATATAGATACTTATAAGCATTTATTCAAACACTTAAAGTGCAACATTAAAACCAGACCACTACCGATAACCATCATCATCCACAACCATCAAATTAAACAATTTCTTCAAATCACAAAGAAATTAAATAAAAAAACTAGAGGATCATTAAGACAGGTCAATTTTTCTTCACTGGTGGTGCCATTGCTGATGGTGGGAAGAACGGCAGCGATTTCATTTTTGAGGAGCGACGCAGCTGGTAAAATGACATCACTGCTGGCGTAGATGATACAAAGACGAGATGGAGAAGAGGACATTGCTGAAAACAAGAACGACCTTCATCATGGAACCCAAACTCACCACCGCGGCCTCCACCATCGCGACCTCCACGTCCGCTCTGAATCTTTGATCAATTCGGTTGTTTGTATCTTTTATGATTCAATTCTCTGTAATCTTTCTATGTGTTAAGATCCGAATATCTTTTTTCATGGATTCAAAGATTTGGCTGATTAGGTAAGATTTGCTTTCATTCAAATGTTGAGAGCAAATTTAGGAGAATCTTGGATCATGAGCTGACTGTTACCTTATAAGTTGAAATCGTATTTCTCTAATATATAAAGGTCAATTTTCCAAAAAAAATTAAGAGAAAGCTAATTATCTAAATAGAAAAGTTGGGGCGTAATTTTCTGATTATTTTGGCTTAAGTTGTGCAATTGTCAATTTTTCTCTTTATTTTATCATATCAATCGACACCATTAATTAATGTATGTTTAATATAAATTTAGTGTGTACTTTTGTCGTTTTGAGAAGTCGTTTTATGTCTCTAAACAATTAATTTTCGTCACATGTAATCATGATGATATACTAATACAAGTAGATATCAATAAGCTATACTTTAAATGTATAAGTGCTGCATAGCCAACTGTTAAGTCGTGGATTTATTTTCTCCCACAAACGCTTTTCTATTTCTAATTAATTAAAAAAAATACAAGTAGCCGGTGACGGTATAATAATAATAATTTAGAACAATTGATTTTGGGGTCACTTTACTTTCTTGAAATTGCAAAATAGCGATCGAAATTCAAAATATAATATTTTATTAGCCTAATAATTCAAAACTCTCCATCTTTAGCCTATTTTGTAATTATACCCTGACGTAGGAATTTTTTTAATTTTACCCTATTTTGCCTTTTTGTGTTTCAATTGTATCCTAAAACATTAAATTGACCTCTTTTCACTTAAAAAAAAGTTTTAAATAATTCTTTATTTTTAGCTTATATTTCAATTAGATCCTAATATTATTAATAATATAAAAATGAAAGATTATTTAAAACTTTTTTCTAAGTAAAAAGATGTCAATTTAATGCTTTGGGGTACAATTGAAATATAAAAATCTAAATTAGGATAAAATTAAAAAAATACTTACGTCATGGTATAATTGCAAAAAGGGTTAAAGGTGAGAGGTTTTTGAGTGATTAGACCTATTTTATTTACTAAACTATTATGTTAAGATAGAAAGATTTTTTGTCACTAAAAAAAATTCGAGTCGATTTTTTGTTGATTACGTGTATATATAAAATATAAGGCATTATTTATCATAAATAATTGAAAATTGATTACCACATATGCATAATTAACCGAAAGTCGCTTATAACCCTCTGAAATCAAAAATTTAAAAGTTTAATAACTAATTAATACGTATTAAAATTCATTATCCATTCTATAATTTTAGAAAAGTTAAATAACGCGCAGTGTCAATAGTTACCCGTATAACCTTTGACAAGATTGTTTGCTATTTGTTTGGTGAACATGTATAATTTGGGGAATTTTTTTTGTAGATTTGTCGATAACTAATCAAATGTTACAAATCTAATACAAATATCTCCCTCTCTCTTTTCATTTTTTTAAAATTTAATTAGATAGGTCCAAAAAAGATTTATAGACCAGATCTAAATAAAAAAATTCCATAATTTGATATGTGCTGTAATATATTACCTAATATATGCTTATAGTCCTTTCTCCTATCTATTACTACGCTGGTCAATTAATTATTTACTAGAGATGTAGAAGGTTACTTTGTCTGATGTGTAGCAAAATTATCAAAGTCGCATAGCGACCATTCGAAAATATTCTTGTAAATCATGAATCGTAAAGAGCTGCAATCTAACAACTTCTTTAAGCTAAGCAGCAAATTAACTAAAAGCATCAATAGAGATATCGGAATGGTCTGATTGATATTCTCACTTACTAAAAATTATAAATTTTTTAAGTTCGAGTCTCTAAACAGTCAAATCCATCTAATTAGATGAGAGTTTATTATATTTGTAATGATTATAAGAGAATAATAAAGATTGTTCAAATCATGCATGCATAAGTTTATAGTTGAATGAGTCCATGTAAAAACCTAGAATACAGGCTTACGTACGGTTTGCATGTCTGCTACTCTTCTGTTAGCATATTTATGTGCAGATTGCAATAAAATAGAAAAGAAAACGAGTTTTTATAGAAAAAGAAGTGCAAGCTGCCTATTTTTATGTTTATTTATACGTTGACTCTTTGTTTCGTGCGGAAATAAATTGCTGACTAATTCTTTGCGCTAGATAACTATCACATCTATAATAAATTAATAATGATATACTATTCTTGAATAACAACTCTCATACATTATTTAATTTATTTTTATTCATGTTTAGTTGGTTAGTGTTATCTAAAACCTTGTTATATTCAAATTTGGGGTTACCTGGATTTATTTTTATTCATATTTAGACATTAGAATTTCAAAATCAGTTAGAAATTGATATCTATTTCAAGATTATTTATTATTTTACATTTCAGCTTTTTATTTGATCTTTTTTGTTGTCGTGCTTTTTTATTAACATCTAATTGGATATATCTATGATTTTCATGAACCGGGTCTAGATAAGAATTTCCAATGAAAAACTTAATAGCTACAAGACTGCTTTTGCAAATATATCATCATATGAAGGACGTTACAAGAAGATCATTCTGTTAAACTCTTGTGGCTTTACAGATATTAATGAATCTCATCTTAGATATTCTGTTTTCAGATTCAGTTTGAATTTGAAATATTCTTGTTCTAGTTTCTCTCTGTAATCTTGCTCTCTACTAATAAATTAAAGTAGAAATTAATATCGCAGGGATAAAAACGGATTAAAAAATTCAACAGTTATTAAATGATAAGCCTTGTATAAAAATGTTATTATTGTTTCATTTGTTAAATTTTTGTAACTAAACATTTATTTTTACATCAATGAGATGTTACTATAGCAGTTTAAATCAAAAATTACGTTTCACCTAAGCATTTCTTAGTTTGCATTGCTTTAGCGACCTCTCATAGATGTAAAAAAAAAAATTCAGTTACCAAAATATATAACGGGTGAATCATTTTGTAAAAACGTTTTGTAGTTTAGTAATCGGAAAAATAAAATAAACTGGATTAAAGAAAACTGGGAATCACCCGCTTCAATTAACAATGCAAAATATAAACCCTAAGGCGTAGATGAGCTGTTAAGGCGCTCTTCTAACTTAAGTGAGGTCACGGGTTCGAACCGTACTCATGTATGCAGCCGTTTAAAACTTGGGGCCAGAGTTTGCCTCCCGCAAGGGACCTACACGGCTCGAGTGGGGATTAGTCTGAATGTGGAAGGCTTAAAGGTGCCGTTTTATAGTTGAGACCCGTTCAGGAAACCTCATGGACCCTGTACCAAAAAAAAAAACAATGCAAAATATAATAAACTATATTTTTAAAAAGGTCTAATGTTTTAAAAAAAACCCGACCTTTTAGCCCCTTTTCAATTATACCCTGACGTTGAAAATTTGTCAATTTTACCCTATTTTGAATTTTTGTGTTTCAATTGTACCCTGAAAAATTAAATTAACGTCTTTTTCGTTTGGAAATTTGTTTAAAACATTCTCCATGTCTAGCATATATTAATTGTATGTTTTTAAAATTTATTTAAATTTAGTAAAATTAATTAAGAATTTAAGTTAGTGTTAATATGATTATAGGTTTTAGTTAGTTTTTAAAAATAAAGCACTTATTTGTACTTTTTTGAATAAAAAAGAATTTAATTTCATGTTTAAACTTAGTTAATTGAATGATTTTATCATTTAAGTTAAAAAATTAACAAAAATTAAAAAATTTGGGTACAATTGAAAATGGAAAATTCAAAATTGGGTAAAATTGACAAATTTTCAACGTCGGGGTGGAATTGAAAAAAAAATTAAAGCTGAGGGTTTTTTGAATGATTAGGCCTTTTAAAAATAAATTTTGTAAGCATATGATTTATTTATTGGAAATTTTGAAATAGCAATTCTTAGCATTTGAACATTTTAAAATATAATCAATGGTATGCGTCAGAGTTGTCAAATAATCAATTCCTCAAGTTATTGAATGAGGCCTCAATGATGATATTATGATCTTAGCACACTTTCTCCCGCAAATACACGTTAAACTTGAAGCGTGAACAAATAAACATACTAATAATTAACTCATCAAAAAGTTCAAACAATTTGGTGACAATCTGACAATCTAATAGTAGTATTATCGTAATTACACAGTAACATGACAACACAATAATTCATTCTAATATACTGGTGGGTATTTTTTTTTGACAAAAAAATATCAAGAGCAGTTATATACAGTATATAGGATGAATATTGGTGTAAATTGTAAAATAATCTTTATACGTAGCTCAGCCTCGTTGAACAAATACTGCAGGTTTCTTGCGGCATTTTTAATATACAAGTGGAACCATTTTAATAGCCGCCAACTCGTCAATAATTATCTAGCCTCTAGGCAGAATAACATTAAAAGTTAATACATACTCCCTCCGTTTCAATAGAGTTGTCCTTTTTATTTTTATCACACAGTTTAAGAAAAGTAATTATTACTTTTGTAGATTTTGTAAATTTACTTTTACTTTACTCATTAGTGGATTTTAAATAAGGGTATTATAGAAAAATTGAGTGTAAAAATTGTTTACTTTTTAAAAGAGGACAATATTTTTGGGACAAAAAATTTCTCAAAATGGACAACTCTATTAAAACGGAGGGAGTAGTTGTTATTATGTTATAGTCTTCCTCAAATTTCTCGTCACTTACCTGCTAAAGCAACATTGCTTATTTCAATTTCCATTCAGCAATTCTTTTCAATTTTTTATTTTTTCTTCGTCGAAAGAAAATATAAACAAATCGACCAATGTCAGCTCTTTTTTGTTTGGTCATTGGTGTCTGCATGAGTTCTGTTATTTTAATGGATACGTATTATATAAATTTTCAATGCCGATTTATATAAATACAGTTTGTCTAGCTAGTTCCTCTTTAGAAATCCATTATAGATCATTTTCTTCTGATAAAAATTGGTGAAATAGTGAGTAAAAGTTGCTGCAAAGATGGCACCTGTTCTGCTTCATGGAATACTGCATATCACCATTTTTGACGTTGAAAGGCTAACTGGTTCAGGCTGCACCAGGATTTTTTGCAAGGTAACCTTTTGAAATATTAATTTTTACTCTCATTGTTTTCATCATTTCATATTGAACATACCTTTATTTAATTAGGCCTAACAAGAGTTTAACTGCGGAACTAGTAATTTAAAGTGTTATTTACATATTAAATCCAATATTTTACATTCGTAGCAATTTAATCTTATTCATTAAAATATGACATCGCCCATTCCAACTTTTCAATTTTTGGCATTGTGTAGCATATGTTCGTTTTACGACGTCGAATTTTATACAAATGGTCAACATCTTCTACACATTTTTTAGCTTATTTTTGGTGAAAACAACTATAGGCTACACAATAGTGCAAAATATTGGAAGGTGCAATACCACGTTTTAAAAAATGAGATTAAATCGCTACACGTGAAAGGTTAGAATTTAATAGAGAAAATTACACCCGGTACGTTTTTTTTTGAATTTTTTATAAAAATACGCTCTAACTTTTTGCTGTTGTAAAAATACCTTTTTTTTTATATATTTTTGTACAAAACTTCACACAAAATCTTATCAAATAAACATGAATGAATGACAAATATTATGGACCGGAGGGAGTATCTACTTATTTTCGTCTTCTCATTATGTCTTTTGACTAAGTCAAAAGTTAATTTTTTTAAAAGTTACTATTTAATTTCTAAATTTATTTTTATATTTTATTAATCTTAAATGAATAAAATAATATTCTTTGTAAATGTATTACACAGAAATAATTAGAGTATTCATAATTGATATTAGACGGATTACATATTTTTGCGTTTACCGAACTATACACTTTAACAAAATGGTTATCAAAGTTCGATTTGTAACATTTTGGAACCTAACTAATATATTTTTTTTCCAAATTAAAGGTTACTTGCTCATTTTGGATTTATTTTTTCTTATGTGGGGAAGTTAATTGTCCATTGTTTACAAGTTGAGGGGCAAATTGCTACTTAAGTCAACGACAAATTCTTAACCCAATATTAGACTTTAAAGATTTCAAATTAGAGTAAAAAAATAATAGATAAAATACTTACAAATTGTCTCTTGCAGATGCTGGAAAACATTGAAGAAGTTATAGTTTGCGGAAAAGATTTCGTGAAAATACACACAGCAATTGATTTAGATGGAACCAGAATCGGCAGAACTAGAGATTTAGAAGACGCAGGTCCGAATCCACAGTGGAACGAATCTTTTCGCATTTACTGTGCTCATTTAGCTTCAAATCTTACATTCTCCATCAAACTAAAAGATCCTATCGGCTCACATGTCATCGGAAGAGCCTATTTGCCCACTGCAGAGCTTCTGAAAGGAGAAAAAGTGCAGAAATGGCTTAAAATCTTGAACAAGAATTATAAATGTGGTTCAAAGATTCATGTCAAAGTTCAATTCTTTGATGCTACTAAAAGAAATAGCTGGTCTAAGGGGATCACAAGTCCTACATTTTCAGGGGTACCCTACACTTACTTTCCTCAGAGAAGTGGCTGCAGAGTCACCCTTTATCAGGATGCTCATGTTCCTGAAACGTTCAATCCGAAAATCGTTCTGGACGGAGATAAATTGTATGGACAAAATCGATGCTGGGAAGATATTTTGGACGCGATTTCTAATGCTAAGCATTTTATTTACATTACAGGATGGTCTGTGTATACTCAAATCAGTTTGGTCCGGGATCGGAGCCGGCCGAAAGCGATTCTTGGAGAGTTGTTAAAGAAAAAAGCTGAAGAAGGTGTTAAGGTACTAATGCTTGTCTGGGATGACAAAACTTCTGTCAAGTTATTGAAAGAAGATGGAATAATGGCTACACATGATGAAGATACCCGAAGCTATTTCGATGATTCCGAGGTTCACTGTGTGCTATGTCCGCGAACTCCTACGAATTGGAATAGTATTAAAAATGGCCTGCAGATTTCTACTGTGTTCACTCATCATCAGAAGTCTCTGGTGGTCGATTACGAATTGGAAAATGGAGAAATCTTGGGGAAGCGGAAAGTTGTGAGTTTTCTTGGCGGAATTGATCTGTGTGATGGTAGATATGATACTCAGTTTCATTCTATCTTCAGGAATTTGGATTCTGATGATTTCCATCAGCCTTGTTTCCCCGATGCATCGATTGATAAGGGAGGGCCGAGGGAACCTTGGCATGATATTCATTGCCGGTTAGACGGACCAGTCGCTTGGGATGTTTTATCCAATTTCGAGCAGAGGTGGCAAAAGCAAGGCGGAAATGACAAATTGCTTGTCAGAATAAGAGAACTTGGAGAAACTTTTGTCCCTCAATCTCTCAGTATGTTTGATGAAGACGCTGAAAATTGGAATGTTCAGGTTTTTCGGTCTATTGATGACGGAGCTGCTTTCGGGTTTCCTGAAGATCCGGAAACCGCAGCAAAATCCGGCCTTATCAGCTGGAAAGACAATATTACTGACAGAAGCATTCAGGATTCTTATATCAACGCCATTCGCCGAGCGAAAAATTTCATTTACATCGAAAATCAGTACTTTCTTGGAAGCTCATATAGCTGGAAAACAAATGGAATCGATATTAAAGAAATTGGAGCTTTGCATCTAATTCCCAAAGAACTTTCATTAAAGATTATTAGCAAAATTGAATCTGGAGAAAGATTTTCTGTGTACATTGTAATTCCAATGTGGCCTGAAGGTATACCTGAAAGTGGCTCAGTTCAAGCTATTTTGAAATGGCAGCAAAAAACAATGGAGATGATGTATAGTGACATAGGTGAAGCAATTCGGGCTAAAGGGCTCGATTCTAATCCGAAAGATTATTTGTCATTCTTTTGCCTCGGAAATCGAGAGATGAAGACGAACGAGGAATATGAACCGTCTGAAATTCCTGAGGCTAAGTCAGATTATATAAGAGCTCAGGAAGCTAGACGGTTCATGATATATGTTCATGCCAAGATGATGATCGGTAAGTCAATAAAATTCCATATTGATAATTTTAGTTTCCCATTTTTTATTATATTGATATTTATTTTGATTCTTTTTAGTTGTTCGGTTTTAAAAGGAATAGAAAAACTGCTCAGTTTTAGTACAAATTGAACCAAAAAATTAAACTAAACCAAAAAACCAATGAAATTCACTAGGTCGGTTTCATTTAGTTTGGTTTGAAATGTTTTAAATTCTTATAAATTTAGTTTGGTTGGATTGTAAAAGCTCAAAACTTAAGCTTGATTCAGTTCAAACAGCCTTAACAGAGACAAAACCAGTAAGCAAAATACATGGAAAACATACATAAAACATATGGGGCATGGGTCATTGTCCAATTTATAAATTTAAATTTCTAAGAATACCATTAATAGAAACTTAATAATCCATCTTATAAAAAATACTTTTTCCTTCTTAAATTTGTTGTTTCGTACATTTTATAAAATTATAATAATAAATATTTTTTTTTCTATTTTATTAAAAAAAAATTGATTCGTAAAAATAGAAAGCTGCTAATCACCGATTGAGCCCTGCCATTTTCTGGTCATCTTTTTCTCTCTTTTCTACCTTTTTTTTATTTTTTAGTTCCGCCGCTGAATGTCAATTTTGTGGCAGTTCAAATATCATTATTCACCTATTAATGTGTGGTACGTACAATTTGACTTTATAAATTTAATTATATTTCACTTGCACTTACAGTGGATGATGAATACATAATAATTGGATCCGCCAACATCAACCAACGATCAATGGATGGAGCAAGGGATTCAGAGATAGCGATGGGAGCATATCAACCAAACCATTTAAGCACAAATAACCCAGCAAGAGGTCAAGTTCATGGACTAAGAATGTCATTATGGTACGAGCACCTCGGCTTGATCGATGACTCATTTTACCATCCCGAGACGCTGAGATGTATCCGAAAAGTTAATCAAATCGCTTCTAAGTATTGGGATCTCTACACATCGGAGGATTTAGTATGCGACTTGCCAGGCCATTTGCTTACTTATCCTATAGGAGTTGATGGCAATGGTGAGGTTTCAGAAATTCCTGGAAATGAATTGTTTCCTGATACGAATGCTAGGGTTTTTGGGTCTAAATCTGAATTGCTTCCTTCTATTATTACTACTTAATTAATTATAATTTTGATAGCATTTTTCAGTTTGCAATACAATAGTGCCTCTTTACACCAGCCCATAAGGGGACTTGAAATGGACTGATTTGAATTTTTGTTCCAAAAGCCTTTAATTATTTTTATTTTTATTTTTGTATATTATGTCATAAATTATTAGTATTTTATCTAATAAGAGATTACATCTCATTAGATTCAATTTCCATACTGAAATTTGTTCAGTTAGGTTTTTCATTATATTCAAATCATTTAATATATCAATAAAAACTTCACAATCACATTACTTTTCTATTTCCGATTTCTCCAGTTGGTTTAATTTAGGAGTATTTCTTAGGTTTTTTTTAACATTTTTATTAATTACTAGTGATTCTTTACGGATTTCACACGTGACCCGTAGTGTGACTCGTTAAATAATTATAATTATACTTATTATGGAATAGAGTAATTATTTTTATGTTTGATTTATAACTATTTCTATAATTTTAAATTATATTTAAGTATCAAATATCAAATAATAATTGAAATAGTGGTTAATTATGAATAGTTTATCTTATTTATAGAGAATATAAATAGAAAAATGAGAAATTATTACATAGCCATTGCAATAGTAATTTATTAGAAATAGTTTATATTAATTAGAATTCTAGATGATTAAATAATAATTAAAATAGTAATAATTAAATATTTAAAATAATTTATTTTATTTAATACTATAGACAATTATCATATTATTATAAGTAGTTTATTTTAGTTATTATTCTAACTCTAATAATTATCTCAATAGTTTTTTAATTAATAGTTATATCTTATAAGTAAAGAGAATATTAACGTAAATGTGTCTATCCCCTCAACTCATTCGTAGATTTATATAGTATAGATGGTAATTTTAATTAAATCTATTTGTTAATAAAGGTTCATTTCGCTCCTCCAACTTAACACAAAATACCAAAATAGTCTTGGTTCGTTGTCTTGGATAAAACCATTTATTTTGTCAATCTTTGATTAGTTGACATTTTTAATACGATTGATGTCAGATTAGGACGTGTAAACTGGTCCGAAATTAAAAAGTTGCATCAACTTGAATCCTTTTGATTTTGTGTGTTAAATTGAAGGGACGAAATAAACCTCTTTTGATTTAGTTATTCTTGTTACTTTCCTGATCAAATTATAGTCTGAAGTATACCTCCACAACCAGCTCATAAAGAATAAATTTTAGCAACTCCATTGAGGATAATGTAAAGCTGATGCAAGAATTACATGTAAAAATAAAAATATCAAGAAAAAATGTTCTGCAAGTCGTGCAAAATTTGATCACAGTAGCGTCCAATCAGTAAATTAAAATAAATCATAATTCAAAGAAAAGTCGAACCAACATCTGTCAAAAAATCAGTGTTTTAAAAACCGAACCGGTGGCCGAACCGGTGAAGCCACCGGTTTACGGTTCAACTGGTTTAACCGGTTCAATGACCGGTTCAACCGGTTTAATAAATTTAAAAAAAATTGAAAAAAATTCTGGTTAGCCGGTTTTTTACCGGTTCAACCGGTCCAACACCCGGTTTTTTACCGGTTCAATCCGGTCCAATCCGGTTCAGCCCGGTCCAACCCGGTCCAATCAAAAGATCCGGTTTTTCACCTTTTCAGACCGGACCACTGACCGGTTCGCGGTTCAACCGGTCCGACCGGCCGGTCCGGTCCGATTTTTAAAACACTGCAAAAAACTATTAACAGCTGTTGGATGTTCAAAAAGCTATCAACAGCTTTTCAAATTTTCTCATCAAACGCTTAATTGGAGCTTTTTAAAAAGTAAAAGTTAAAATTTCCATCAAAAAATTGAACCAAACACCCCCTTTAGTTAAAAAAAATTATGTTTTTAATAAAGATATGTATGTACATATATAAATTGATTTGTTTTAGTTTATGCTGGTTTATAATTTTTAAAACTGCAAAGCAAACCAATTATTAATTTTTTTTATTTTTCTAAATTATAATCATACCAAGAATTTTTCAAATTGTAATTTTTATTTGATTAGTTTATTTTATTTACAGCCCTAATTCGTCATAAAAACAATCCTAATACAAAATTGTTATTATTATTCAATAAATTTACTTTTATTAAATGTAATTGATATGAATTGTTAAATATAATTATAATTAATTTATATATGACTATAATTTATTATTAATTAATATTAAAAATAAAATATTAGTGATTTTTCTACAGGTGGCAGCCACGTGCAGTAAGTGACATGGTGCTTATATATAGTTTAAGCAATATAGTTTACTCTGTGACATGGAACTACTGGGCCTAAAAGAAAATGGGGTTTTTACACAAATATCTCATTGTTTGAATTTTTTTCAAAAATACTCTTTTTTGATAGTTTATTAGTAGATTACAGTTCTCCAAACGGAAAGCGATATTATCAAATTGGAAAAAGTGTCAAATAAACCTCTAACGTTTACCTTATGGATCAAATAAACTCTCAACATTCGAAAAGGATCAAATAACCCCCTAATATTTTTAAATTGTATCATCTAAACCCTTCTTACTAACACTAAGGACCCTAACGTTTGTTAAATCGTATCAACGAGGACCCCTATGTAGAGCTTATATGATACGATTTAAAAATATTAGGATCCTAGTTGCACCTTTCCTAACGTTAAGAGCCTACTTGACCCATAGGTTAAATGTTAGGAGCTTATTTGATCCTTTTTTCTATTAAATTAAACGTTAAGACCAATGGTAGAAACTAAGAAGTACCGAAACTTTGACAAAGTTGGGTGTCCGTTTCGAAAACATTTCGAAAACCAGAAACTCTTAAAAACTCTTGTAAATTCATAAAAAAAAAACGTTTCGAGCCGCTTCGGTAAAAAAAAAAATTAGCCACTTGTAAAAAAATTTATAAAGTTCTCGAACAAATAATTTTTTTAATCAATTACCCACAATTTATATTATTCACATTTTACACAACAAATCTTATCTTTTTATTTTTATTGAATTTAATTATATTGGTTTATTTTATTAATTGGCATAAATGTATAAATAAAATTTAATATATGTAGCATTTATAATTTATAATATGATAATATAATTCTATATTTTTATTGTTTACACGTTTTCTTATTGTTTGTGTCCTTTATTTTAAAAAAATGTCGTTTCCCGTGTCCATTTTCGTTTTCCGTTTCCATACTACCGATGAGATATGAATTTGAAATTTGAAAGCTTTTAAATTTTAAGGACGTTCCCATTCGTGAAAATGATTACTCTTCTTGTTATATTGCTTCCCAACCGTTAGATGTCGCGCGATTGTGGCAATTCCTTTTCATTTTTGGCGCTTAGATTGGTTGGTACGATATTGGTATTAAGTAAAGGCACATAAATATGCACGACTCAATTGGCTATAGAGGATGATGGGGAATGGAATGATCTAAGAAAGTAGTGAAAAAGAAAAAAGACTACTTTGTTAGTAGTCAAGCATATCAGTAATTACATTGTTTGATTGTGTCGTCAATAATTACAACTTTGTCTCCTTCTATCATATCATTGCTTTTAACCCCAAATGCACCGTTTCCTTCATTTTTCTAATTTGGACCACTATGCATCTTCTATTTATTGAGCAAATAATTTTCAGTTTTTATATATGTCATACTACTTAATAGGACTACTTATTTTTATCATATTTTCAAATCAAATGATATATTTTCTATTTTAATTTTTATCGATATTTTAATCTTTAAATTTATATTTTTAATATGTCTAACTAAAAATCATATTATTATATGATTTAGTGAATGAACAGCCTCAATTTAATTTTTAATCTTTTTTTATATAATTAATTCTTTTTTAAATAATTTTTATAAATTTCATTTTCTTAATTTTAAAAACTAAATGAAATAAAATATTAAAAATAAAATAAATTTAAAAATAGGAGAAGTAAAATTGAATAAATTGAATTTAAACCATTGAAAAAATTATAATTTTTATATATATTTGTATCAAAAATAAATTTAAGGACTAAATTAAATTTTAACTTTTTAAATTACGTATTTTGACTCAATTGACTAACACAAAAAATGGACAGAGGAATTAAATTGTTAACGAAATAAAACTATAAATTATATTGTTGAATTTTCAAATAAAAGACGAAAGTGTGAATCACGATATATGTGGAGGACTAAAAACAATTTGCTCCTATCTATTTATTATCTCATGTTGATCATTTATACTATATCAATAGTTAAATAAAGAGATATAAATTAGCACATGAGGTTAAACATTATATAAGTACAATGTAGTTGTGTCTCTTTAGTATGTTTGTATTCTTTTACGAATTTACAAGATTGTCATCATTTTAATGACGTGTCATTATATTATAGGCTTAGTCTATGGATGACGTGGTGGACTGAGTCTACCTAAGAGTCTCTCTTCTTTTACCAATTTAATGTACCTCCTATCTTCTGGTAAAGGGATTGTAAATGTTGTATATTATTTTATCTAAAATTACTTGATATAAAAATTACTTGAGACGATAAAATATTCAATTTTATTGACAATGTGACTAATACAAACATAAGCTAACCCGTTGGTTTCGTTTCAGAATCTGCGGTTTACAGTTCTTAATGATATGGAAATTTAATCGATATAAAAAAAATTAAAGTAAAATTTTGAACTTTAAACTAAAGTTAATTTATTTTACAATCAACTTAAAATCAAACTTGATTCATCAAAAAAACTTAAAATTAAACTTTTGTTCTTAAAATTTATTAAATCAAAAATTAACTTATATATATATATATATATATCCATTAACCAAGAATAATATCGTGAAAATTTTATGGTTAATGCTAGTAGTTTATCCATTAAACAACAACCACCTTTCAACAATTGTATTTTATATAGTTAATTCGATAAAATGAAGCTAAAAAGAACTATATATAGTTAATTCGACATAATCAAATAATAAAATGTGTTTATGCGGTGTGATGCACGAGCAAAATAAAAAATTAACATACTTGCAACTAAGAGGAACAAAAATGTGGACATGCTTACACATATTCACACAATTGTTGACCCCTTCTTTTTTCTTTTTTTCTTTATTCACGTAAACAAGTAAGCTTGAAATTGTATTTTCTCACACCGTAAAATCCTCAGTGTATCATCCATTAAATTAAATTCTAACATTTATGTTATTTCTAAGGCTAACAATCATTCATATCCTCTAATTTTTGAGTTTGTAATTACTAAATCTTTAGATATTTAAAACGATCACCAAATCTCCTGATTTTTATGATGGCGCTCATAAAATCCTCTGAAACCAAACATCACCGACTTTCTTTAAAATTGATGACTTGGCAGCGATTTTCTTGTGTCAGAGACGAGCAAAAACCTGCTCTCGTGTCAGATGTCAGTTCACACTTTATCAAAAATCTAAAATACCCAAAATACTCTAAAATTTAATTTAAAAAATTTAAAAAAAAACCCAAACAAATCCAACCCAATTAAACTCAACCAAATCACTCCACCCCTAACCGCCATCCAATTATTTTTTAATTCAATAAATCAAAAATATCAATTTTTTATTTTTTATTTTTTATTTCTCGGTGGTTTAAGTAAAAAAAAATGTTTGAAACTCAAAATGAATAGAAGAAACGAAGAAGATAAATAAATATTACACTGAAGTGAAAGATTTGCACAACCAAAATTGATAAAAAAAATTGAATATATATAATTGCAATGGAATGTCAAATTAGATATATATACAACTTTTGACAGTTTTGGATAAATTTATAAAAAGCCAAAAAGATTTACTTTTTTTACCATCAAACCTTTAAAATATTACTATTAAAAATTATATTCTAAAATTTATTTAAAATATTTATTAACTTGCCGAATCTAAAAATAAATGCCCTCTGAAAAATTTTAAAAACTTGCTAATTTTCTTTTATCAATTTTAATAAATTTTCCAAAATTTACAATTATGTAAGAATTTAAAACAAACTATTTATTTATTTTATTATAGTTAAATTTTATATATATTGTTATCTAAGAGATACGATGCCCATCTCCGCAATACGTGAACTATCTTGTAATGAAATGACTTTGTAAAGAGGAACTATTGTTGTTGAGAGAAAGATCGTCGCCGTATAGAAAAAAATTGACGGTAAAAATTATCTACATAGGATCATACTAACGAAGTCTAAGAAACAATGAGACAGTGTTAAATTAGGAGACATGACTGTTCATTTTTTCAGACATTGGGGTTTAAGTGAACCTTTTCAAACGTTGAGTGCTCATTTGATCCTGAATCCAAATTTTATGGGTATAAATGATCTTTTTCCCTTCTCACGTAGGATCACACTAACAAAGTTTAGAAGAAATAAGACGATGTCAAACTAGGGACCTAACTGTTCTTCTTTTCAACTAGGTAAAAATTTTCAAACGTTGAACGTTCATTTGATTCTGACCCCAAACTTTAGAAGCATTAATGATTTTTTTTCCATTTAAAAATAAAAGATAGTCATTTCTTTTTTTCTTTCTCTCTCCAGAAATCAGACAAGCTGGCTACTCCGCCGTCCATTCTCTAAGGTCAACAGGCACCACCCCCGGGCCCGCTCAATGCACCGGCTACTTCTTTCAAAGACCCAAACCAGAAAATAAATAATCAACCAACCGTTACTCTATGGCATATTTAGCACTGTATTATTTTCAATGAGATGAAAAATTGGAAATTTTGGAAAAAATAAAATAAAATTGGAAATTAAATATTTTAAAATGTTAACGTAATGTTCCGTCACTAGACTAAATGTACAGAGGAGTATTTGCACTTTGTTTGGCACACATTATTTAATGAATTATAAAAAGGTTCCAGTGCAACCAGAAGCACGTAGTCTCAAAATATGCATATTTAATTACTACATTTGTGTCGCCGTGTTCCACAGTAAAAACTGAAACCCACAAAGCATATTCTTCACTTTATTTTATTTCTCTTCTTTCTTCATCATCATCATCAACCATGTCCTCCATGATTTGCTCACAAGGCATGGTTCTCGCCACCGCTATGGCCGTTTCCGGCACCGTAATCCTCCTTGCTCTCCGCCTCCAAAAATCTCTCCCTCCCTCTTTATTGCCACCTTTGCAGGAAACCCCTCAGTCTAATTCTCGTCATCATCATCACCCACAAGAACAAATCCTCCGCTCTTGTATATCTCCAGGTAAATTCAAGAATTCAGTCTAATCATCATTTTTGATTCTTTGCAAGCTTATTTTATTTTATTTTGTGTGAACTTAGATGGAAAGAAAAAGAAAAACAAGAAGAGAGTGAAGTTTGCAGAAGATGTGATGGATCCAATAAGGGATAGTAAGGAATTTAGAAGGAAACATGCAGAAGCCGCCATTGTTGTTTCAACGAATTCTTCAGCATCATCTTCTCCACCAAAATTTATCAAGAAAATTGGTAGTAATGAAAGAAGAATGCCTGAAAATAGAGTAGCTCTTTACAATGGAATTCTCAGAGATCGAGTGGTTCATCGCTTCGCCTATTCTTGTTATTGATTGATTGTACCTCTTTTTTTATTTTTTGTGCAAAATATTTTGGTTTTTAGTCAAATAGTGTATACTATTAATCCATTAGTATAATCTTTTTCTTTTGAATACTAATTAATGTTATTATAAGTTGGTATGAAGGAGATGGGCCCGGAATACCTGTCATTGGTTTCTGATCAACTAACTGGATATGGGAATGAATCCTCTTGGTATTTGGGAATTGGGAGAGGATTCGGTATTTGGAATTTTTAGGGTAAAATCTAAATCTACTCCATATATACTGGATTTTGTTCATCTTTTATGACAATGATGTATGTATATGGATGTTATTTTGCTTTTTATAAAATAAGTGTAATTTTAACTATTTACATTATTGTATAAATTATTATTGTTTCCTCCAATGATAAAATAAGAAAAAAGACATCTATAATAGTAATAATTTGCTTTATAGTATAATGTTTTAAAAATCGAATAGGTGGTTGAATTAGTGTGACCACCGATTTATGGATCAACTACTGATTCAATTAGTTAACTAAATACACATACAAACAGTACAAGTTTAAAATTTAAACACATTCATAAGATTTTAACTAATGATTATTTTTTTGAAAAATTATTAAATAAAGAAATATAATTTTTTACGGAATTTAGAGAATAATGAAATTAATCCGATCTTTATTTTTTAGTAAAATCAATTGAATCAGCCGTTCTGGTTCATTTTTTTCACAAGTAGAAAAATATATCAAAAATTTCTGACTTTTCTTGTTCCAACTGTTCACTTGTCAATGAAAATAATGACACAAATTCCATTACTAATAAGGATTTATATGTACAATCAAGTGGTCATTGTTGATGAATTATGCACTTCTAGATTAAAGGAGAAAAAGTGCAATCGTAACCAAAATATACATAGTCAACTTTAGTTGTTACTTCTCAAAAATAGTGGGCAATATTCAATTGGATTTAATTAGAATGTGGTCCTTAGTAACTACTCTATATAGAACCCTTTTGTCAAAAAAAAATATAGAACCCTTTTGTGGTATTTCTGTCATGCACATGTGAACTCAATTATATGCATTTTTGCAGATTACATGAATTATGAAAACATTTGATAGTTATTTATTAATGTATATTATACACTAATTTAGCAATTAATAGCTGATAAACGTACATATAATCATAAGGTAAGTTTGGAAAACAATTAAAATGACACCAATTATGTCTCCCTTTTAAAATGGAATTTGTCTGAATTATTGTTATGTTTTTTTTAAAGGTAAAATATCACTAATGGCATCAATAGACTATAAAAATTTCGAATTGACTATAAAGAGTCTCAAATTTAATCACGATATGGGACTAGATAAATACAACAAAAAAAGACCTTTCGGCTTCAAAGGGCCACCCAAAACAATCTACAATATTACACCCGAAAAAATTAAATCTACAAATAGATCTAAACAAATGGGAATAATAATTTACAAATTTAAGAAAAACAAGAAGAATATTCTAGTCTATAAAAAATCTGAAAGACATACTCAAAGTGTACAATTTCCAAACCCGTAAACTGAGCTTCTAAACAAAATCCGGGATATTTCAGATTCGTCGACCTACTAGAGAGGACGATCTCTAGTAAAAGCTTCAAAATTAGAGAAGAAAAAACTCATATAGAGTAGAAGTATCAAATAACAGAAAAAAACGACAATAAATTGATGATAAGATAACAATTATTTATTTGTAACAGGGTGTGATTTTGGCAAAAAAAAAATGGACTAAGAAATGTGTTGCAGAGGGTTTGCTAGAGTTTGGGATTGTTGATGGAGAAGGAGAGAGATGAGGAAATGAGAGAAAAAGTCTTCTACAAAAAATAAAATAGAAACCGCTCCTCAACAATTCCAGTTCACAATAAAAACACAATCTGTGTGATTAGACCTACGAGAATTCAGTTTGAAAAGAATTTTATGTTGATGGCAAGAATCCAATGCTGATAGAAGTAGCAGAAGCAAGATTGCAACAAAAGGTTCAGCGGCAATTGCTCAACTTAAATAGTAGCAAAAACTGATGGAATTCCATCAGTAGCAGCTGGAATTCATCAGTTGCGGTTAGAATTCCATCAGCTGAATACTGAAATCCATAAGCTGTAATATCAGACTCATTTGAAGACCAAATAGTCGATTTGTGAGTTGGATGACATCAAATTGCACATTTAAAGAGTTCTGTGACTACCATTAAAGAACAAAAATATAACTTTTCATTATATGATTAAAATCATTGTTTCGTACTTCATAAAGGTGTTTTTTTAATTTTTTTTTCTTCAAATTGTGTTTTTATTTTTTAATGACAAAACATCCATTTTTAAAAAAATACTACTATAAAACAGATGTAATTTAACATGTCATAAAAACATAACATATGCCAAATTTAAAATTTAACAAAATGGGATTTCATTTTAATTGTTATATCATCCGACCGTCTTTTTTATTCATTAGAGGTTCGCTTTATCGTGTGAGTTGTACAACAAAAAATAATTAATTTTCTTACAATTGTCATTTAACTGATGGTAAACTCTTATCTAAATAAATGAATGGAGACTCGAACTCTATGTATATAATTAGAACTTGATCGGGAGTTACAATTACTTCAAAAAAATTAAAGATAATTATATTTAGTTTGACTCTTTAATTTATTTATCATATTTTATATTTATTTTAATTATCTCTTTATGGATTTTTAGTCATCCTTCATGATGTTATTTTTCCTTTCCGGAACTTTTGATGTTATTTATTATGGATTGTTAGAATAAATCGAATATGGATATAGATTACGGATTCATCGAAAATAAAACGTCAACTCGGTAAAAAAAGTGAGAAATTACTAAGTGTGACAGTTTTTCATAATAAAATTACTTTCAAAAGAAATTATTCTAAAAACGTATATTTTCTATTTGAAATCATTCGAACAAAAATGAACACTCTCCAAACAAAGAGAAATGGTAAGAAAACTCTTACACAATTCTCTCTAAGAAAACCATCAATTTAGGTTATGAAAATTACGATCGTTCGTTGCCTCGTTGGTGACTATTACTTGACCGATAATTATAAATTCATTCGATTTTACTTTCGCTGATAAATCCATAAATTTAATTACAATATCTCACTTAGATCTTTTAACGTGATTTTTTCTATTTTATCATGGCTGCATTAGTGGAGCAAATATTTAAACTATCATAAATGTGAATTTTACTTTTAATGTTCTCTCGGTCACATTATTGAAAGACCAAATAGTCAATTTGTGGGTTGGAATAATTATTGAGTGGAGATGAATCACCGAATTGCATATTTAAAGAGTTTTATAAACGTCAATTGAAGACTAAAAATAATTTTTTTTATTATATTATTATTTAATTGTAATTTTTATTTTGTACTTTTTGAATGTATTTTCTGTATATATGATTTTCATCAAATGGTATTTTTATTTCTCAACTAAATCAATATACATTATTATTAACTGAAATACTATTGAAAAGGAGATGCAATATTTGAACATGTCAATATATTTAGAAATTATCTAAAAGATTAAAATTTAAGATAACTGAATTGCAACTTAACTAGTAATATATCATTTTATCATAATTTTAAGGTCTAGTCACTCAAAAGCCCTCCACCTTTAAACTTTTTTTCAATTGCACCCCGACGTTGGCAAACTCGCTCAAAACCCTTTCACCTTTAAATTTCATTCCAATTGCACCCTGACGTAGGAAAATCATCTTAAAATCCCCCCACCTTTAGATTTTTTTTCAATTGTATCCTAAATTGAAAAATTTTATGGTTTTAATTTTAAAAAGTTATTGGATATAATTTTAGGAAGAATGATTTTTTACATTATTAAAAATATTAGTGTTCAATTAGAATATAGATTAAAAGTAAAAGATTATTTTAATTTTTTTTTTCATGAAAAGAGGTCAATTTAATACTTTGGGGTACAATTGAAAAAGAATCTAAAGGTGGGGGGGTTTTGAGAGAATTTTCCTACGTCAAGGTGCAATTGAAAAAAAATTAAAGGTGGAGGGCTTTTGAGTGATTAAGCCTAATTTTAACTTATTAGAGGTCCGGCTAATCATGTGATATGAACAATCAAAAGTATTTCGTTTTTATATTCATAATATAAAGTTATAAATGTTCATTTAAATAAATGCACTTCGAGATATGGAGGCTCAAACTCGAGAAATCTCGTGAATTTCTTTCTATATTGTTTGTTTTCTTTATCAATTTCAGCTGTTCAAATCATACATCATATACGAACAAAGGATCAATCCTTTTAATTTTACACAAAAAATTAATTTTGTTTTTTTCGGATGGACCTATTTCAATATAGAAGTTGGCAGAACATGATCAATTTCACCTTCTAATACAAAAAGAGAGTGAGATTCTTAATTAAACACATTAACCCTACTCCTAAATAAAACTTTAATTAATATTGATAAATTATAATTATTTCTAATTAGTACTAATTAATTAAAATGTAATTAAAACTTAACTAAATTATTGGAGTGTCGTCAAATAGTACCGGTCTTATACCTTATGACTTTGTTTGTTAGCCACGCAGTAACCATCTTTAAGAAATTTGTGAACAAATGCAAATATAGTCGGTTTGGTTTGGTTTAATAAGAGATCAGTTTAGTTTTTATTTCCAAAAAAATTTATATTAGGTAAAGCGTTTTGAATTTTAAAAACCAAAAATAATCGAACCGACTGAATAACCAAATATTTTCTTAATTACTAATTTTTCTTTAGTTTTTATTGGTTTTTACCGAACCGACCAAAATTTAAAAGTAAATTTTCAGTTCAATTGGTTTTGATGTTTATTTTTCGTGATTTGTTCGGTTTTAGCTAAAAAAATATTTTCTATCGGTTGTAATTTTAAGCTTGGTAGAATTTAGTTTAGTTGATTTAGAAAATTCAAATTCAGTTTTGCTCGTATCGTCCCAGGGGCCAGGAGGGCTTAACTTATCAATTGAAAATGAGTACCGATAAAAGAAAAAAAGGCGTAGAGAATATATGTACGTGACGAAAAGTGGCACCGTGAGATAAGAAAATGAGAAACAATATTATACATTTATTTTTGTAATATTGCAAGAAAACAAAGCATATATGATGGGCAACTGAAATAGTTTTTGTTGTTGCTATAAACATATCGGCAAGCTTGTCTTTGTCTCATTTTCTTTTGGATTCTTTCTTCTTTGTTAAACCAATCAGCAATATCTTTATTCGGAAAAATAATTGTTAATTTCTTATATTATTTTTGCAATGTAGCACAAAATTCATAGATTTTAATTTAATTTATCATCTTTTAAACTTAGTTAATTCAAATAATATAATTTTGAAGTTTATAAAATTCATATAAAATGAAATCATTGCTCCTTGCAGTAAAATGTTTGAAGAATTTTAATCCAAACAGTTCAATCTACACAGTTCGATTAGTCAAAATTGTGGCCCCTTCTTAGTCTTACTCCTCAGCAATGGACAAACAGAGGCATGTTCTAAAAATCCACAAGGTTTTGGTTAGACAACAAATTTTGACCAAGAAACCCCAACCAATTAAATACTTATTTTTATCTTCCTCTCTCCAACATGTTTTGATTTGGATTGGACAATCCATGTGGAAATCTTTTGGAGATTGGCTACCCATTTGGTTCTACAAATATACATGTGAATTGCAAATATACTTCAATATAGTAATAATAGTTTGTATGACATACTCAAAATATATATATGAATTTTGAGTTAAATTTAAAATAAACTTAAATTTACGAGTTTTATAATTTTAGCACGAAATATAAATTTTGATAAGTTAAAATACAAACTATTAATTTTTTATAACTTAAAACACTCCAAATAAATAATTTAATAGAAAGATAATGATGTGGACGTCGTAGTCTTCTAAAAAGTAAATATCCAACATAATCAACAGTTGTAAATAAAAAATTACTCTATATATCAAAATAAACAAGATATAAATTTGTTATGCGATAATCCCTTGAATTAGAGTTTATCGAATTGTGTAATAAAATAAATAGACATTGAATGAATTATTCCCTTTATAATTAATTTTACATTAATCAAAACTTAATTAGAAGATTGTTAATGTCTAAAAGTTCAAAAAAAGGAAGAAATACTTTAAGGAATTTATTTGATGTTGCGCATATATTATATACTCTTAACTAACATGCGTGTATTGAAAGGAAATGATTCTTACTTGGATTATGACATCTTGTTTGAATATGGGAAAGGTAAAAGAAAAGAAACAGAAATTGATTGATATAGCCAAGCATGTAAGTTTGCTTCCTCATTTGGAACAATAAATGTGAAATAATTGTTTATATAATGAATAAATCACTAATTACTTTAAAAAAAAAAACTAATCACTAATTAATTTGCTCTTTGAGACGCAGCCCGAGGATGAATTAGGAATCTTACTCTTCAGCTGTGATTGATTGATGCTATCGCTGCAATCACAACAATGAAGAAGTCTGTCTCATAGGATATTAAATCTCCTCCATTTAGAACTTGCAATGAGTACTCAATCATCTCAATTTACTTGTATTTGTAGAGATCAAAATGTACTTGTTGATTGGCTTGGTAAAACTACTAATATTTTATCCAATGAGAATTGGTATCTAAATTTTCCTCATCATATGAGATTGTTGTTGTACGTGACTATCAACTTGTTTACCAACGATCTTTTAGTCTAGTTAGGTTCAAATTTTGAAAATGAGAAATTAAATGAAGATACTAATTAAGGAAAGTATGTAAATTGGCAACTTATTAGAAAATGAAGGCTGCAAACGTTGTTTTATAACATCATTTTGTTAAAGTGACAAAAAATTTATAACGATGTAAGAATTGAAAAACATCAACTTTTGAATGGATCTCTTTTTTTCAAGAAAAAAATTGATGAAAAAAAAACGACATACTAAATACATATATTTTGAAAACTATTTACTTCTTTAATTTGTCTTAGTTTTTTTTATCTTTTGATTTTTAGATAGTGTTTTTTTATATGAATAATTTTTTTAGATATTGTTCATGTGATAATCTTAAATAATCTTAAATATGAATTGTATAGTTTACATTTGATCTCTCGTTAATTTTGTATCTCCAAAATAGTAAGACTAAACTATAAGTTAACTTAATAAATTTCAAGAAAATAAATGAAGATATAGGGAGAGAAAATGGACAAAGTGAAGTGAAGAAATACTAAGGCTATAAATAAATTTAACATTATTTCAAATTATTTTATATTAGCATTACGTTTAACCTGACAGTCTGATAGAATATATTAATGCTTTTTATTTAAAAAATTTAATTAAAAGTGAAAAAATCATATAATACAATGAACGTTTCAAACAGGTTGACACCCTCAATAAAATATATTAATGATTTTTATTTAAATTTTTTACCTGAAAATTGGAGTTGAAAAATAAAAAAATACACCTAAATATCTCGACTAGAATGACACTCTTTTAATGTATACATCACTTTTTTCCGGCCATATAATAAAAAGAATAAGGCCAAATGTCTTAAAAAGGTCAAACCTTTCATAAAAGTTTCACAAAAGTCCTGACCTTTCAATTTTGTCGATTTTGGCCAAAAATAAATTATTTGATTTCAATTGTGGCCAACTCTCAATTTGATTTCAATTTGCCTATGTGGAGCCTATGTGACGCCTATGTGGCATGCCAAATATTGAAAGGTCAGGACTTTTGTGAAACCAAATAATCCGTTTTTGGCCAAAATCGACAAAATTGAAAGGTCATGACTTTTGTGAAACCAAATAATCAGTTTTTGGCCAAAATCGACAAAATTGAAAGATCAGGACTTTTGTGAAACTTTTGTAAAAGATTTGGCCTTTTTACAACATTTTGCCAAAGAATAATAAAACAAAAGTTATTACATCCCATTCAATAAAATATTTTTCTATATTTTAACAAAGCAAAAGAAGAGATAGCTTTTAGAAATATAATGTGTCCTTTTCCACAAGTGGCCCTAAATTTAATCAATAAAGAATGTTTCTCCAAACAATGGCCCTTTCTCTACCAATCGCTCTGTATAATTTTCAATTTATCAATTCACCCAATAATTTCTCCTCAATTTTACCTCATAAAAAGATTCTACATCATTCACTATTGGCATTAAGATAGTTTTGGGCAACTAAATTACATCATACACTGATTTATTTAATTTTTAAGTTGATAAACCTAAAACACTCATCGTCTCAATCTCTATCTACTGAAGTTTAATTTTAATTTCAATACCTCTATCTTGACCAACTTAATTAAACTTTCATTGACTCTGTACAAATTATAAAGGCATATTCTCCATAACCTATTATTTTTAATTTAATGTTGTTTTTTTAATATGAAAAAGGGGCAATTATACTCCTAACGTACGGATCGGAAGCAAATTAATATTGCCCCTAAAGTCTAAAAAGCGATAAAAAAAAGCCCCTAACGACTTTAAAAATATACAAATAAACCCCTAACGTCTTAAAATATGGCATGTAAGTTTTTTTCCTAAACGGCGTGTTAAGAGTGTATGCACGGTGTGTAAACTTTTGCCGACAAGGCAAACATGGATCTTACATGCATTTTTAAATTCACGAATAACTGAAAGATTATAGCAAGAAAATAAATTAAAAATATGTTATCTTTTTTTCCCAATTAGATTACTCAAATTGGTTTTATTTCCTTATAGATTGGATAATTAACCATAATCAAAGTCAAACTTCGGTATTGTTAAGCTTTTTCTTTCAAAGACGGAGAGATGGGTGGACAAATCTTTACTCTTCACATAGTACAGTTTTAATCGTTCATTTAAATTAATAAAAGGATATAGCTTAAAACTTAAAAGTGAATAAATATTTTTTAAATCCTTACTTGCTAAATTAAATAATAATAATAATAATAAAGATAGAAAGAGACGGTAAACTAAAATAACTCCGTAATAAGATAAGGATTAGTGACGGTAACTCATATTTAATTAGGTTAATTAGTCTAGAATGTTCAATAATTAGGTGCCATGACGTTTGCTTGATGTGCCTTTAATTAAATATTTCATATTTGGAACATCCCTAGCTAACATCATAATCAATCTTCCCCTACGCTTTTGTTTCTAATTCGCCGATTTATCGCTCACTACGCACCAAATTTTTACTTGCTAAGGGTTACCAAATATACATACACACATATATACATAAAAAAAAATTACCCCCTCCGATCCATTAAATTTGTCGCATTTGAGAAATTTTTTTGTCCATAATATTTGTCATGTTATAATATCAAGAGAGCAATATTAATTGTTATTTTTTCATATTTGCCCCCCATTATTTTATTGAAAGAATACAATAAACAAATGAAAATAGTAGTCATCACTATGAACAAGTTTCAATATAGGGTTAACTTAGTAAAAGTGTTTATAAATTAAGACATATTAATTATTTTCTTAGTTCTTGTGCCATAGCCAAATGCGATAAATATTATGGACCGGAGGGAGTAGTAATTAGATCCAACCATTAAAATAGGAGTGAAGTATATACCATTAGTACTATTTACTATCTTTTCATATTTATTTATAAAAATAATATAAAGTTTTAAAAACTACACACATAATTTAAAATTTAAATTTTTTGACTTTATTTTAACTTTTATTTTATAAAAATAATGTTTTTAAAAATACTGGAAACATATAAAAAAACATCGCCAGAGTCTCGTCGGAAAATTTTTCAGTCACTGGAATTTGACGGAAAATTTCCGTTCGTTGGTGGTCAACAGTGCGGTCAACACATGATCAACACGTGCTATGTGCACTTTTGACTAGTGGACCGTTGACTTTTTTTATATATGAGTGTGTTTAGGTGTATTTTAAGTGTTTTTTTGATATTTTTTAGTGTATACTTGATTTTTTTTGGTGTTTGTAGCGTTTTTTTAAATATGTTGCAGTGTTTTTTAAATATATATTTCCCCAATATCTCGCAAAATTTTGAAAACTTGGCTGGTATTTTTTATAAAAATATTTTTTCGGATAGTTTTAAAGAGTCCCTTAATCAAACAAACTTTTTTAGTTTAGCATTTAAAAAATTAAAGAATTATTATTTTTAGCATTTAAGATTTAATTTTCAGTTATATTAAACGATACTTCATATTTTAATAGATTAAAAATATGACTTTTAAAATATTTTATAAAATTCTTACCTTCTCAACAAGCCAGCCATTTTTGCGGTTCAACTTCTATAATTTTCTGGCCACTTATTTTCTCTCTTCAAATCTAATTGAAAAAAAGTAGATTCTTTATACATTATTTAAAAAAAATGAAATGTAGTTTTATAGTATTTTTTATTATGTTTAATTTATTACTATTCCTTTCAAAAAGTTAATAGTGAATGAGGATAAAAGAGTAAGAACCCAACCAAAAATAAAGTAAAGAAATAGTAGCTGATACCAATACCATACGAGTTTGAAGGTCAAAGCTTCATACTACTTTAAAAGTCATAGGTCTGTCAAAATTGAACTCCAGCAACACCATCAGTATAATGAACAATGTTACTTGTTAATTAATAAATAGTCATAAATTATTAATCAAAATTTTACTCGAATAACACCATCAGTATAATAAACTCTATTTCTACGTTATCAAGATCTGTCAAAATTTAACTCTGATTAATGCCATCAGTATAACAAACTGTGTTTCTATTTCACAAACTCTGAATAATCACCGGCATTAAGATATTGTTTCTATGTCTAGCCAATTAAATTGTCAAATTCATAATAGACATTTTCCGATATTCCCTAGATATGACATTGTGCTGTCAAGATAAAGATATCCCTCAAACCTACTGCCTTTTACCCATATTTATCTGGGGATCTTGCAGAAAAAGCTCAAATATGACGGGGAATCCCCTGATTATTAGAAACAGCAATTTACCAAGCACATGCAAAAAGAACCATTGAAGTACCACATAAAACAACCACCATGTTGTAGTCATGAATCTAATCTTCCTTGCCAATAAAGTAATAAATCAAAAACGCCAAAACAATGATAAAACTAAAAGGATAAATTGAAAAAAAATGGATTAAAAGAGTGACAAAGATATCAGTTGGCATCAGAGTACAGAAATGGGCTCCCTTACGATGCCATTCTACTGAAGATACTGTCTGTAAGATAGTAATAGTGATTAAATGTTTTAAGTTTGTACCAGAAGAGATCCTACTATTACTATAAGTAGAAAAGTTCAAATGAAAATGAGTTGTAAAACTACAAATTACCCTAATATGTCTTATATTATCCTTATTCCTCCATGCTTTGCATCTTCAAGCTAGCTAAAATCAGAGAGTGTGTTACCTATGCATATAGAATCTGTTATCAGAATAGAAAAATGTGTTATCGGAATAAAAAAAAAATCACTCAGCATCTAAAAACTTCACTCCTCACCTAAAAGTTTTTGTTTTGCCAATCATATTAAAAATAAATTTGAGATGTACCAGCGATGTATCTACGACATATTTTTTTATAGTAAATAAACGTAAAAACAATATTTTTTAGATAAAAAAATATTTGTAAAAGTCCTATATTTTTAAAATTAAGTATTTTTTTTCTTTTCGAACAATCTTATGGTTGACCCAATACCAAATATGAAAGATTGAGGACATATTTGATTTACTTAGAACCATTGGGGCCATTTATTAGAGTCTAAAGAGGCCCAGGCCCATTAGACTTTTCAGCCGTGAAATGACAAAATCAACTGTTCCATAACTCCCGACTGAACCCTATGCTGTGTGTTTTGTTGGAATGTTATCGAGCAATCTGAATTCCTCCCAGTCTGTTAATTTCAAGATTCCTCTACATCTCAATTCACAACAACCTCACCGCCAATCTCAGCCGCCTCCAATTGGTAAGTTAATTTGAGTATCAATCTTTAATGGGTAAATTGTCGTTTTTCTTGTTGATTTACTGATGGTTGCTGTTGCTGTTCCTGTTATCGCAGTAGCAATGAAGGTGCGATCATCAGTGAAGAAGATGTGCGACTTCTGTCAGGTTGTTAAAAGGAGAGGACGTGTTTATGTTATTTGTACTTCTAACCCTAAGCACAAGCAGCGCCAAGGAATGTCCACTTTTGCTTTTGAACATGGGTATGTCTATTTTGTTTTCAAACTAGCTAATTACTCAGCAATTCATATACACATTATTTGATTGTTTTAGTTTCAAGTACCGAGTTATTTTCACTAATTTACAAGTTTTAAGAGTTCAGAATTTAGGAGATTTTTTACTTCAAAATTGATTGAAATTGTATAATTGTCTCAAACATTGGTGTATCCCGTATTCTGATTCTTGTCAACTCTTGTGCTATAAGAAATGAAACCCTAATTTTCTCTGTAGCATAACCGAAAGAACATTTCAAGTCTTGAGTGTTTGATTTCGTGTTTAGCGGCAAGGCTGGCTTTCAGTTTATGAGTTGGAGATTTAATTTAGTACTTATATTACAGTGGCTTCTTGACATTTTACTCTCTTAACTCGAAGCGTATCGTCTACTAATTTTTTGCTCCTTTTTTGTTTGTTTTGGATGATAGAAAATTACTTTTAAGTGGAAATGGACGCTTAATAAATTGTTTGATCAAAGAAATTGGAAGAACTCTAGATAGTTAGTTGGATTAATTTAAATAAATTCATACCTTTCTGTCAACGAACTGAGAGTCTCTTGTCCCCGATATTATAGCTAGGCGGTTTAATTTTGAGAACAAACATACTGGCAAATCACTTGTTATTTGTTTTATCTGTTTGATAATTGAAGTGCTGCAAGTGCATCAGTAGTCAGCAAGTGATAAGCAAGGTTAGTGGGATCAAGGATAGTAGAATGTTGTACATAACACCCGCAAGCGCTCATGATTCATAGATTATAACTAGCCATAGTGGAGTGCCACTACACTACCACCAAATTGATGCGTAGGAAGGTTCTAAACGCGCGACAGCATTTACCAAATGGTATTAAAGAGCACTGTGTGGCTAAATGTCATAGTATACGGTCAATTTTGGTTCTGAAAAGATGTGTGGCTATCGCTAATTAAATATTTGGGCTGCTGCGCTGATGTCATAGACGCGGCCAATTTTCTTTAGACCGCGTTAGTAGAAACTTTGGTTGAATGATTGTTGATGAAATTTATGTTCTGCTGGCCTAATTTTCAGGTCTGTGAAATCTAGTGCTAAGCAGGAAATTGCACCCAGTCTCGGCATGGGGATAGGTCTGGCTTCTATCCTACCGAAAAAGCATGAACCATCGATAATGTTCGGATGGAGTTCAAGCCTATCATCTCTCATTTTTAAACAAGGGAAGTAGCCTAAGATAACTCGAAGGAGCTGCCAAGGTTGATGCTTTTCCTATGGTTGCTTTCACGCCTCATTAACTTTTCTTTCAGTTAGTTGATGCATTAAACTTTTTTAAATAGCATTTGAACCTTTTTTGGAATCTAGTTATGATGTGCTGCTAAATAATGAGGTATGGCTAATGTACTTTTGTAAGATATTTCATACATTGACTGGAACATTGAAATTATAGAACGTTTTTACTGTAAATGAATTTTATAAATTCAAAAGAATTTATTTAGATATTTGCAATATTTGTGTTCATTTAATTTTATAATTTATTCGGAATTTTAGTTTTTTTAATTTTATAGAATTAGCCGCATTTGGTTTAGATTTTAATAAAAAATTTAATGAATTTTAGGATACTCGAGATTTTCAATAATGACGGAAAATTGCTATTGATATTCAAAGAGAATAGTGATGGGCAATACAATAGTAGAAGAGAATAGTGATGAACTTTTTTTTTTATTGACCATTAATTATTCTTCTCTTTACTCTCTCAAAAATCCTTAGTTGTCTATAGTTTTTTTTTCGGTTGACATTAATGGTTTATTTTTTCCGTTAACGGTAGCCGTCTCGATTTTGATGTTGTTTTTTTTTATTTTTTTAAAAATATAATAAATAGTCAACTTTTGATGGATTTAAATTTATTTGCGAATTGCATATTAATTCAATTTATCGCGAATCAAAAATTGAGAATAAATTGAAGACCTTTCAACAATAAAGATGAATTGTTTATGGGCTATAGTAGTTTTATGTCGGGTCATCAGATTTAGTTTTCAAATTTCTTACAAATATAATCGTTTCATATTTAATTTAATGAAATTTAACAAATTAAAAAAAAAAGGAGGGGGTTCTTTCAAAAAAAAAAACTATACAGTTACTTGAATTATTTTAAATTTATTGTTTAATTTATTTCATCTAAAATGAATTTTATATTTATCTTTTAAGATATTAAATACAAAAATTTATTTATAAATAAACTCTACAGTCTACACTAAAATTTATTTATAAACAAACTCTACACAAATTTTATTTCAATATGAAATGACTTGTAGATAAGTTTATTATTCTTAGTAATGATACTAATACTACATTGGTCATTTTTCTGTCTTCTTTTCAATCCTCAAGTCATTGTCACATATTAATGTAAAGATTTGATAAATCTAGTGGGAAGCTTTTAATAATTGTACCACAAAATTCTATAGCCACCAAGTAAAATAATTTCTAATATTTAATATTAATTAAATTGAACAAGAAAAAAGTAAAATAATCGCCAACTAACAAAACAATTTTAACATAGTTCTATTCAGGGGGAGCATGGATTGACTTGGTTTAGTAGAATTTAAAAGGCCAAATGTCGTAAAAAGGTCAAACCTTTTATAAAAATTTCACAAAAATCCTGACCTTTCAATTTTGTCGACTTTGGCTAAAAACAGATTATTTGGTTTCACAAAAATCAAGACCTTTCAATTTTGTCAATTTTGGCCAAAAATGGATTATTTGGTTTCACAAAAGTTCTGACCTTTCAATATATGTGCATGTCACGTAGGCGCCACATAGGCAAATTGAAATCAAATTGAGAGTTGGCCACAATTGAAACCAAATAATCTGTTTTTGGCTAAAGTCGACAAAATTGAAAGGTCAGGACTTTTGTGAAACTTTTATGAAAGGTTTGGTCTTTTTACGACATTTGGCCAATTTAAAATTAAACTACGCTTTAACGAATAAAATAAAAAACAAATCACATTGAACATCTATTTAATATTTTATTTTGGTTATTACACATAATAGGTATATTATTATATATTAATTTATATTTATATATGTGTATTAGTTTATATATTATTTATATATATGTATTATATCTATATATAAATAATTATTTATATACATATAAAATAATAAAAGCAATCTTTTTTAAAGTTTGATTTTTCGTCTGTTTATATTAACTATTGGTATAAATCGAACTAAAATCAAAAATCACACTTTTCAATATATCAAAAATCACATTAATTAAAATGTATGAGAATGTGTTATTTGTAGAGCTGTTCATTGGCCGGGATAGTCGAACTTTACTATTTTTTATGTAAGTCCAAGCTCAACCCGAGTTTGATAAGAGTCTTATATTTGCTACTCAAATGCGATCCTTTACACTTTATATATGTTGGTTCAACCGCATTTTTTCGGGTTTATATAGAGAATTATTTAAAAATAAAAGTCTGACCGGTCCTTAAAAGCTCGGATTTATTTTTGAGCTGGACTTGAGATAAACTGATGAAATTCGGATCAAAACAACGAGTTTGGACGGGCTGGATAAGTACCCAAATTTATGAATATGTTTAGTTATTGACATCGAGTCATAAATTTAGGGACCAAATCGTCCCTTTACCCAAGCATACAATGCAAGAAAGGCTGCTTTGCAATTCGCATACACAAATATCAACAAACCAAGCTTCCTATACAAAGTTGTTGAAGAAAGAAAAGAAAGTGAACAATTCACAAAAGCAAAAAGCGCGTGAAACAACCAAAAACATCAACCGCAAAGATACCATCCACAAACCACTTTTTTTTTTATTTATATATCTTTTCATCACTATAATTCACTAATCACTCTCTCTTGCCAACACAATTTTGCACACATCAAACCAAAATTTCCCACATTCAAAGGCTTCAAAATTCGATGCATTGGTTTGTAATTGATTAATGGTGATACTGAACAATTCGATTACTACTTGGATCCGTCATTTTCTTGCTTGTATGGGGTAAATTTACTCGATTTCTTTGCTTGCTTTTCGGTTTCTGGGTTTTTTATTATTTTTGTAGTTTTGTTTAGTATGGAAGTGGGTTGCTATTTTGGGTATGTGGGTGATTTTCATTGGTGAAGAAGATTGAATCTTTGGATTTACTACATATGTAGAAGTTTCATTCAATGAAAGATTGGGTAGAATTCAAAAGTTTCTAAATATGACTTGATAATAAAAGACTAAATTAATAGTGAAAACGAGTTTGTTCCATGGAAATATATTTGATTTTGAGGACTCCATTATAATGCTACAAAACAAATTTGTTATTATTTGTACTATTGATTGTCGTTTCAATGGCTGAAACTTGGTTAGTATACTGTGACTGATATTAGAACAGCAAAAGAGTTGAGCAATTGTTGTTGAGGAGAAGAGAAATTGCTGAAGCTATGTTGTCAACTGCTTTATGTGTAATTGATTTTCTCAGAAAAAAATTCATGAGAACTTCTTAATAATTTAAACAATGGGATTTATCTGTCTGCAATTAATTTAAGGTGTTTGTTCTTTAAAGATCATGCTTCTTCTCTTTGGTATAACGCATTTTTGAATTCGTACACTTGTCCTGTTTTTAGCATTGGATTCCTTCACTTTTTATTTGTCAACATTGAGTCCTTACTTTTAATTTGTAGACATCATGTCTCTCCGTCACAATAAGTGTTAACGGTGTCAATTCTGACCGGAAGAAAAAACAATTTAAGGACTTGACTCAATGTTGACATGACAAATTAAAGTATAGGGATCCGATGCTAAAAAGTTGACAAGTGCATGGACTCAAATATATGTTATGCCTTCTCTTTTTATTTACTTTAGTGCAAAGCTTCAAGACATATATTGTATCTAGGAATTACACATACACTACTTGGTCAGATTAGTATGTTTTTTTATATGAATATTATTATAATAATATTTGTCAATCAATTAAATTTCTTTTTGCCTATAATTTTTTCCACATCACTTATAGCTTCATCCATTACTCTCTTGGCAATGTATTAGAAATTACTTTGTAGATATGGATTTCACTATGTTGCTATGGATGCTTATGGTCATCTTTTGCGCACCTCGGGAAATTGATAATCATGCACTTGGATTTGAATAATTGATTCTTGTTTCCTATTTGAGTGGAACAATATAGTTTATGGGGCAGGGGGGTGGTGGGGTTAGGTGAGAAAATGATAATGTCATGAACGTTACCATTCTTAGCTCCTCTTGTGTATATGGTTTAATTTGGTTTGCAACAGAGCAGTAATTGTTTTGGATGCTGTGCTAAGCCCACGCCAATCACTGCTGTGGATGAGCCATCGAAAGGATTAAGAATACAAGGGCGGGAAGTAAAGAAACCTGGCATATCGGATGACTTTTGGAGTACCAGCACTTGTGATTTGGAGAACAGCGCTATTCAATCTCAAAGAAGTGTGTCATCGATCAGTGTATCCAATGCCAATCTTAGTAGTAGTGCAAGTGGCATAAGCAGCAATGCTGAATTTGTAAATCATGGTAAGTATCTGCACCTTTTCTTGGTTTTGTGATTTCTACAAAATATTTACCCAATTACCGTGCGACAATCGGGCTCACACGTAATTGTCCTTTTGTCAGTTATGTCAAAAACTTGCAATACTTCAAGTATTGATATCTTGGACAATATAGTTTAATGTATTTTGAGCCTTAGCTCTAGTTGGGAGTTTTTAATTTTATCTTTTCGACATTGACATTCTGTTTTTTACAGGCTTTCTTCTATGGCAACAGAGCAGGCTTCAATGGACTGGAAATAACACTTCCAGAAATCAAACGCAACGTAGATGGGAACGTAAACTAAGGTTTATGCTGCTTTTATTTATTTTTTTCAAAATTGTTTGGATGATCAGATTTTTTAATTAGTGCATGAGGAGTCATACTCTCACCTCAAGTATCGGCATGGCGGTTGCATAAAGTTTTTACTGAGCTAGTAGTTTTACTATTAAATGGCCGTATCCAAGAATCCTCTCTTTATTTTGGCTTGTGCAGAAGTTTCGGTTTTATTGAATGTGATAAATGTTATCAACTTTAACAATCAATTTGGCGTACTTTTTCTTATAAGGAGAAATCCTGCATACTTTTTCTTTTCCGTGTAATTTCTCATGCTGGCTTCTTTTGTGTTCACAGTCGGAATGCAACTTATGAAGGTCTACTTGGAACGAGAAATCCTTTTCCTCGGCCCATTCCTCTCTCTGTAAGTTCGAGTATTTTGTAGTTCCTAGTCTTAATGGCAAATTATTTGAGCATTTGTTAATTGGTTTATAATTTACAGGAAATGGTTGATTTTCTGGTCGATGTATGGGAGAAAGAGGGATTATATGATTAAAGAGCTCAACTGGAAAAAGTGTTTCAGTTTTTTTATTAGTTTCCTTAATCTCCCTAAGCATATATGACTCGCAAGAGGCATATCTGTAAATATAATGAAAAATCGAAAAGAGAAGAAAAAGAAAAAGAAAAAACGCTTTTATTTAATGGTAATATGGCATTTTAGTGATAATCAGCTTTCTCCTCCGTTCCCACTTCAAAAAATTCCATGTCAAATGAACCTACAATATCGAAGAAACAATTATTTACTTTCTTGTTAGTTGAATGACAGTTTATTCGTAGATTTGTCGGAAAGCTTGTCTAAGTCCAGTAGCTGGTAAGGAAAGACAAAAAACAGCATGTAATCATGTTATTTACATATTAATAGCAATAATAAGGGACTTCTGTTACTAAATAGGATGTGCTCAAAGGTTGATAATCTTGCATACTTTGTCACAACTGGAGTGAACATAAAAATTCCTGAATGCAGCATACGGCTACGGCTACTGCTTTAGCACTTCTTATTTATAAAAGGGAAAAGGTCAAACATACAAAGTTCACTTCGGAAATAAATGTCATTTCAATTTATTTTTGTTCGTCTCAAATACACCTGCATAGTTATAAAAATGGAAGATATACCCTTTTTTTAGATGTTCACGATTTGTTTCACGTGACATAATTGAGTCGTTTTAAAAAAAAAGGCTTAATGTCTTAAAAAACCCGACCTTTCATCCCCTTTTCAATCCTAACCTGACGTTGTAAATCTGTCAATTTTATCCTATTTTGCATTTTTTCATTTCAATTGCACCCTAAAACATAAAATTGATCTTTTTTTATTTGACAAAAATTTTCTAAATTGACCCTTTTTGCATTAGATTAATTTTTTTATATTAAATTGATCATTTTTAAAAAAATATTATTGAACTTTTATCGAATATATAAAGGTTAATTTTATGCTTCAGGGTACAATTGAAATGAAAAAAATGCAAATTGGGATAAAATTGACAATTTTTCAACGTCAAGGTAGAATTAAAAAGGAGATGAAAGATCGGGGTTTTTTAAGGCATTAAGCCTAAAAAAAATAATCAATGCAACAATGGAAATTCAAAAGCAGCTTACTTGTTTTCGATGTAAACGCTAAGGATATATACTTTTTATTTAGAATATTTAAGAGCACCTTTATTGCATGGTTAAGACACGCGTCTTTATTGTACTATATATTTTATGTCAATTTTGACATATGCTAAACTTTTAACACCATAAAAAAATAAAAAAAACAAATGCTAAACTTCCTCAAATCTTTTCACTCAATACTTTTTTCTATTTCTTTATGGATAAGAGGTTTAGGGTTTATCTTTTAGGTTTTAAGGTTTGGTTTTTAGACAGGCAGCGACGGCTAGTGGTGGCCGCCGGTGGCTGGCGGTTTCCGCCAATGATCGTCGATAGGGGTGGTGGTCGGAAAGTGGAGGTGGTGTCCGTAGGCGGTAGCTGGTCGAAGACGATGGTGGTGACCAAAAGTGATCGGTGGTCGGTTTGGGTTGGTTTATGGTGGATTAGCATTTTTGTTAGGGGTATCGGTCAAACCGATTAACCGAACTGAAACCGCAAAACCGAACCGCAAAATATTGTTAACCGGTTCAAGAGTTTAGATTTAGGTTTTAATTTTTGGTTTTTTGGTTAATGGTTTAGATTTTGGAGTTTTAAAAACCGAGGTTAACCGGTTAACCGATTTATAAATAATCTATATATATATATATATATATATTGAAAGAATTTTATTTTTCTTAATAAAATATTTACCTAATTGAAATAGAAATATATAAAATTTATATTTTAATAATTAAATAGAATGGAAATTAAGTTTAATTATTAGACTATATTCAAAATTTTATCTTTTTTTATAGGCCTAATTACTTAAAAAAACCCATCTTGTAACATTTTTTCGTTTATATCCTCACCTAGGAAAAAGTTCATTTGTACCATTTTTTTGATTTTTCGTTTTCATCTCTACCCTAAAATTTAAATTTTTGACAATTAAATTAATTAAAGGATGAAAACATTGTAAATGATTAATAATGTTAATGTTTAATTAGAAAATAAGCTGAATATAAAGGATCATTTTGAATATTTTTCCAAATGAAAAGAGGTCAAATTAGCTCTTTAGGGTAGAGACGAAAATGAAAAAAAAAAGATACAAATGAACTTTTTCCTAGGTCAGGGTATAAACGAAAAAATGTTATAAGGTGGGGTTTTTTTAAGTAATTGGACCTTTTTTATATCTAATTTTTTTAATGGTTACATGTGTGTGTGTAAATAATTAACAGTTTGGTACTCCTTGTTTCAATAGTTTACTTAATGGTCCCTCAGTTTTAATACAGGTACTAAATCGTTTAAAAGTGAGGGATCAAATCGTTTATTAAAATTAAAAGTGAGGGACCAAATCGTTCATAAAATTAAATGTGGAGTACCAAATTAATTGAAAATAAGTGTCGAAATTAACGGAGACATCTATAGTTAACGGAACTGAAATTGAAAGACCATTAAATAGACTCTAGAAATAAGGGGTATCAGACTGTTAATTATGGTATATCTTATATATCTTAACGTAATTTGCTCAAAAAAAAAGTGCAAGTCAGTAAGTAATAATTGGATGTCTATATGTCATGAATTTTTTGGCTAGATGGATCCCTCTTATAAAATTCAAAAAAATCAGTTTTTAATTGAGACTTTTGCTTCTTTTTTTAATTAATTATGACTAAATATATTTTGGCTTAATGGCAAAAAAACCCAAATCTTTACGACTTGTTGCAATTATATCCAAACCTTTTAATTTTTGCAATAATATTCAAATTGTATTATTTTGTTGCAATAATATCCAAATTGCACTTTTTATGTGATTTTTTTGAGTTTTTTGCCATTTTTGGAAACTTTTACTATATTATTATACACCAAAAAATAATAATAGACTAATATCTTAATTGAAAACATTAAGTTTAGCCATCAATTTGACTATTATTGCTACAAATAATGCAATTTGGATATTATTGCAACAAAAAAAATGCAATTTGGATATTATTGCAAAAATTAAAAGGTTTGGATATAATTGCAACAAGTTGCAAAGGTTTGGGTTTTTTCTACCATTAGGCCATATATTTTTACAATTTAAATCTGACTTTTTTTATTTAGTCCCAACTTTTGAGTTTTATTTTTTTTAAATCTAAATTTTAATATATTTTTATCAATTGCGACTTAAAATTTATAATTATTATTTCTAGAAGTTAGCCAATATTTTTAAATAAAATTATTTTTTATATTCACAACTTTGATTAAATAACCGACCATCAATCTAAATTTGCTTTCGCGCACGTGATCTTCATTTTAAACCAAATTAAATAACCTTTATTAAATTGGAATTAAAAATCAATTGTGTAAACTAATCATTTACATATGGTATCAAAAACTCATAAGAATAAAACCCAAAATAGGTATAACTAATAGTTTGATTTGATTATCTTAATTTGTTTCATAATGTTTTAATTATACTTTAAAAATATATTTGACAGAGTAATGAAAGTTGTTGATATAAAAAATCATATGGTCTGTTTCTAAAATTTGGTCCCAAATGATAAAGAATGCAAATTTTTGAATTTTAAAAAATGAAATTTAAAATTGGGATATGACTCCAACAAACCTTGCAGAATATAAAATAATAGTAATTATAATAATAATTTAATTACAACTGATAAAAGACGTAAAAAAACATATTTTAAAAGTGATTTTTCTAAAATTCTCACCGTATTGATATCAATTTAATCTATATCTATACAATATATAAAAACACGGATGGAGGGGGGACATGCAAATTTACTAAATAGTCATTTTCAGTTTACTACTAAATAAAAGTTTTATAGTCATTAACTAATTAGTTATTTAATTAATCACTATTGTAATTAAAATCCTAATTAGAATAGATAGCTAAATTATCTCCAATTTAGTTTTAGTATGTAAAAGATAACTAAATTATCTCCAAATTAATAGGAATACCTATCTTTTAGTTTGGTTGAACTACAAAACTAAAATACTGTACTTGGTCAATACATTATTATTTAAATTTCTATCTTATTATTTTTAAAGATATTATTAATAAAATTAAGTTAATTATTTAATTAGAGTTATTATAAAACCAAAAGAAGAATAAATTCAGTATGAAAAAAAAATTAATAACTGAATATGTTATATTTACTTTTATAAAAATTCTTAACTAATTTAATATTAATTATAAATAAAAAATTGATATAATTATAATAATTTATTAATATGTTCATTGACGAGTTATGTTACGAGCCACGTGCATAGCACGTAATGCAAAACTAGTCTGTATAAAAATGTGATTTTCTAATTTTTAAAGCTGCGTTTAGATAGTTGTGTGTTTGAATTTGAATTTGGTTAAAATCCTGTATTTGGGTGTAGGATTTCAAACCCTAAATTAAGAGCTCGCAACTTGTTGTTGGTGACTGGATCATATATTAAGACAGAAAATGTATAATAAAATAATATTCTTGAGTTGGAATAGTTGATTTGATCCAAATCTTCAGATGCTAAATTCATGCACGCAAAATCTGCAATACAATGAACAAATATCGGAAAGAATTGTTCAAAATTAATGACTACCACCATATCTTTCATTTTCTATAGCAATATCTTTTAGATTCATTATGTATTGGGGATCACCTTCATGCATTTCTTGAACTTTCCATAACAATTATCCGCACCATCCATAATTTTTCAATGACATCGTATTCTTTTGTTTTATTATATCAAGTTTCGATTTTAGATTAAGTTCCAACTGAATTTATTACTTATTTATTGTATATTAGTATATGATAAATATTTAAAAAAGATTAATTCTTTTTTTAAAATCATTAATCAAAAGCTATCATATAAATTTTTTTTTTATTGATGATGAGAATTTTACACATATTGCTCTTCATTGATGTAAAATTGTCTTGTTTCAAATCAATACTATTACAAGTTTTGACTTTCATTGAAGATATCCATCAACTTTTTTAAATAACAGAGAATTGTATTATTTTTTAGGGTTAATTTTATAAAAAGTCACGACCTTTATTCGGATTTTCATTTTAACCACGATTTTTAAAAAGTCATATAAAATCACGACCTTTCATTTTTTTTTAAATCTATCACCGACTATTTTTCTGGTTAATTTTACCTTTTTTTTTCAAATCTGCCGGATTATGGTGGCCACGTCATCAAAAATACACCAAAAATTGATTTAGTAATAAATTTGAAAAAAATTGAAAAATACACCAAAAATTGATTTAGTAATAAATTTGAAAAAAATTGAAAAATCGTGGTTTTATATGGCAATTTTTAAAAATCGTGATTAAAATGAAAAACCGTATAAAGATTGTGATTTTATATGGAATTAACCCTATTTTTTATTGACAGTATAAAAATCATCAATATGAATGCAGCCCACAAATATTCGCTGAAATTCATCGCAAGATTGTTGTAGAAATCAAACTTACTTCATGAAAAGCAAAACTTGACATCCCCACCTCCGAGGAATGGAAGAAATGCTATTCTTAAATTAAATTAGATTATATCAAATTCAGTGAAGACAATAGACTAGAAAAAAATTCTGAGTATAGATCAAAATACGACAATAGATAAACTTCATTCAAACTAAAAGTAAAAAAAGAACAATAAATTGACATTGGAAAATTGGAAATCTGTGGGGATTGAGAGGTGCTTTTTGGTCAATAATATTGAAAAACCCACCTTCCAAATGAACAACAATGAAAAAATTTAGTTACTAGGATTTGTGAAAATTCTTCTCAAGGGACTACTAGCTATTTCATTAGTATTCTTAAAAAAAGTTAAATTTTTAGGAATATTGTTACTTCAAATTTAAATCATAAATTTGTTAATATAAAGTTTAAAGTTAAAACTTATGACACATTGGATCATCATTAATCAACAAAAGCTCTCATTCAAGAATTTCAAATTATTTGAATCAGATGATTTTGGGGCAACTTAATATATGAACAAATTTGAAGGCTCAGCGTAGTACATTTCATGGTTCGAAGAAAAAATATAAACACCTTTTATATTGAAGTTTCAAGAAGTATTCTTAAATTATTAATCTTTTTGAGTTTTGAAAACTACCGTTTGAAAACAAAAATGCATAGATATATTTCAAGAAGCCTTCAACCAGAAGAAAAAAAATCCGTCCAACCTGAACAAACTTTTAATTCCGCTGTTGAAAATTTGGCTATTGTTGTTCCAACTTGTTAAATTGACAGATAAAACTATCATAATTGTTTTTAAAAATATATCTCTAGAAAGCGTCTAATATAAATGTATAATATTTTGCCTTTTTATATCAATGGATTTCACTTTTGGATCAGCCGCATTGTATAAATCAGTATTTTTAAACATAGAAGCTGCAAAATGGACGGTAATGATTAATTTTCGTATATCATTTAAAAGCCAGAGATGTCATAGTTACAAATTAAAATAAAAAAGAGATAAAAGTTCAAGGACTATAAATGAACATTACCATCACAGTCAACAATCCCAAATAGACCTATAATATGACTAATTTTCTAGAAAAGATTATCCAAAACATACATGAACTTAGCAAGAAGATGTATTATTTTTTCTTATTTTCTATTAATTTATCCAATTAATATAGAGAAGAATAAAGGAAAGAGAAAACAAATAGAGCTGAAGATCCGGATGCAGCAGATTTGGTCATGAATTAAAGAGTGAATCCAAACACAAAATTTGGATTAGAGAATCAAAATAAAGATTATATATGAGATTCACTTACTCCACACGAGAGGTTTAACATTATTTAATATTCAACTAATTAATTATAAATGATAATTGATGATATCAAACAAGGGAAATCATTTTTACTTCTTAATTATTGAAATGCGATTAGTAGTTAAGATTTGGAGCATCTTCTTATCCAACATATCAGAAAAGTTTTAGGCAAAACCCATAACAGTATCCCTGAATTTTGGTTGTTTCTATAATTGAGTCCTCCTATTAAACTTTTATTTAATTGAATCCCTAAATTTTTAATTTTCTCATTCGTGAATTCCTCATTAGCTGAAGTTAGGAGTGGGCATTATAAACATTTAACTTTGTCGAATAATAAAACTGAACTCCCACAATGTTTATTAGTAATTTTTTTAACTTTAGTTTGTATTCCACTTCTTTAACTTTTTTTTTATAATATTTTTATATTTGCATTAAGCATGCATCTTCTAGAGATAACAACATGATCAGATCTTGAATTGGATGAATTCTATGCATACATGTGTCAGCTATATATATTTATATATATATATATATTGCTGTGTATATTCAGATGTAAGGCTCAAGCAATCAGCTTCACTGAATAATATTGGTAACCCTACAAAATCATAATAATTGACTGACTATTCATTATACATCTATGTCCCTGATTCTGCACATGCATATTTTTGGCATGTATCCTTGTTTTTTTTTTCTTTTGATTTATCAGTTCATAATTTTTTGAAATGAAGCTGTAATAAAAAGTTTTATAAGGCCCCCTCGGGTTCACAAAGGTATAAGGGTGACTCCGAGAGACCAACATCTGAACACCATCAGAATCCGATATGATGCAGGTAGAAATAAAGATTTTATATTTGGCTCAATTGCAGGCGGTAGCTCAGAAAAACCAATGAGATATTCTTGGAAAGTTTCCCGCCGTTTTCCAATTTATTTGAGATTCTGGAATTCTAGTGTTTTTAGCCTTAAAAAAAGCCTTAATGGCAAAACAAATCCAAACCTTTACGACTTGTTGCAATTATATGCAAACCTTTTATTTTTTGCAATAATATCCAAATTGCATTTTTTGGTTGCAATAATATCCAAATTGCACTTTTTATGTGAATTTTTTTGAGTTTTTTTGCCATTTTTGGGGACTTTTACTATATTATTATACATCAAAACATAATAATATCATAATATCTTAATTGAAAACAACAAATTTAGCCATCAATTTGACTATTATTGCTACAAAAAATGCAATTTGGATATTATTGCAACAAAAAAATGCAATTTGGATATTATTGCAAAAATTAAAAGGTTTGGATATAATTGCAACAAGTCGTAAAGGTTTGGTTTTTTTTTTGCCATTAGGCCTTAAAAAAAAGGCCTAATGCCTTAATAACAATGATTTTTTAACCCCTTTTCAATCCTATTTTGATGTTAAAAACTGATAAATCTTATCTTCGTATTTTCTCGTTTCAATTGTATCCTTAAATAATAAATTGACAATTTTTTATTTGAAAAAAGTTTAAAAAAATTCATAAAAAGGTCAATTTAATAGAAAAAGGATCAATTTAAATTATTATTTTTTTAACTTTTTTCAAATGAAAAAAGACCAATTTAATGCTTAAGGGTTCAATTAAAACGAGAAAATGCAAAATAGGATAAAATTAACCAGTTTTTAACATCATAATAGAATTGAAAAATGGCTAAAAAATCGGGTGTATTAGACATTAGGCTAAAAAGTAATGAAATGGAGCTTCGAATGAATTGGAATAAAGTAATATTTGAAGGCGATGTCATTCAAATAACCATATCTGAGAATTCAAAAGTAATGTCTAAAAGTTTGATGTTGGGGTGTTTATCAAGATATTTGTAATAAAAACCACTATCTCAAATTTGCAGCGTCAAATTTATAGATAGGTCCAACAATAAATTGCCCATAATTTAGCGCAAAATGTCAAAACTCGTTTTTTTAGTTCGATTGTTCGGGATTAAATTTATATTAGTTTATATCTTTGTTATCTTTGGAAAAAAGAAAATACATCAGATCACTCATTTAAATTGTGACACTGTATTATTAAATTAATTTTTTGAGGTTTGATTCATATTATTCAAAAATTTGGATATTCATGACAAAAAAATACTCAAGGACACTAAATTAATTATATATGTAATCGATTTCATTTTTATATTAGGATTTGATGGCTTTTTACACTGTATATCTATAAATAAATCTGTACAACCATATTATATATACTGTATTTTCTATATGATGCTATAAAAAAATGAATTTGGAACAATATCATAGAGAATAAATTCTTTGTATAAATCAAATAAAACCTTCATATATACATATATATTTTGAAAATACATTTTTCTATATCAATAATTTTGATGGTAACCAAAAAAGTATGAGTATGGGCCCTTAAAAAGAAAGATGTGATAGAGTGACACACAAGAATGCTTTCCCATACAGTGGATGAACATTCCAACATATCAATCAACTTTCAAAATAATGCTTCAACTTGCATATATCATGATGATGATATTATTATTATAATAATAATAATTTTCATACCTCATGCAGTGAACACATGTATACTTTTTGGTTTCTAAACATCCATACCATGATAATATTATTATTATCATTTCAATTATTTTAAAAGTCAATATATAGTAACCAACCAAAATTAAATAAATATATTGAAAAAGGACAAGTTTGTCATGAATTGAAGGGTTTTAGAAACTACATTGAACCTGGATTTCTTAGTACCTTAAATTTAACAAAACAAAAACGCATTTGATTAACTAGTGTTTTCTCCAATAACCTAAATTCAATCTTTTTCTTTATTTATTTAAGAAAAAATTTTATCGATATTATTTGAACTGCTATAAAATCTATAATTTGAGTTTGAAATTTTTTTTCTTTTAAATTAATATTTTAACTTTAAAAGTATTCCACATGAGTCTTTTATCTATTTTACAATCATTTGACTACTGATAAAGCTAACAGTAAACTACTGATATTTATCATTTTAAATTTTTACAGGCATAATTTACACATATGATGTTGTGCTAACATGATAGTAAGATTTATTTTTAATTTTTTAGCACGTTGGCGATAGAAAATAGATAAAATTTATTTGTTTGATATATTTTTAAAATTTAAAATATCAATTTTAAAAAATAAAAATAAAAATAGTTTATTTTAGAAAAATCAGAACTACCAATATAAAATTTTCTTTATTTAATATGATAAAAAACGCAATTCAATTGTGTTCTTTTTTAATGTTTGCCTTTAGAGTGTGAATGTGTTGTTCATGCCGACCTCTTCCCAGTAAACTATTAATTAAATTTCTTAGGCTTACATATATAATTCATGAACCAATGTGCATGGCAGACCAACCCGTACATTAACCAACTTAAAGTAAGTCTATTTCTAATAGAAAAAATAGATAAAACCATGTGCAAGTGAATATTGTTGGTGCAATTGGCAACGCTCACGTTGCACATTTTAAAGAGTGTGGGTTCGACCCACCCTTCTGCATACTATATTAGAAATATTGGTGAGAATAATTAATTTTATATAGATGAGAATATAATGATCCCATATTGCTTAGAAAAATAAATATAAATGAGTTTATAAATATGAAGGCTCAACCACATATTAATTAGTTCTAATTATTAGATCATGGTTAAAACTAAACACTCTCATAAGCATTTGGGTAGATTGTCACATTCTCACCAATTTATAATTAATTACTTCCACCAATATTTCTAATAAGTTAGTAGACTGAGTTAAAAAATGATTTTTTTTAGTAATATCAGTAATGTAGTTAACTTTCGCTAATCTCCGCTAACCATATCTCTGATAAAAAAATACGTAAATCCATGTGAATTTTTTTACCTTCTTTCTTTCTTAGTCGGATGCTTAATAAAACAATAATATTAAAATAATTATTACAAGATGCTCTTACATCACTAAATTTAAAATAAATATTATATAATAAACATAGTTGTATTGTTTATTTGGAATTATGGACATCCATTGGCTTTTAGATAAACTTGTTTTTATTTTATTTAAATTATATTTTTATGATAAATTTAAAATAAATATTTTTATAAAAGTTTGATATTGTCAAATATATCTCTAAAATATTTTACATATTTTGGCCTATTAATTTTATAAATTAAAATAAATATATCAAATCTTAAATCTATTTCAGTGTACATAATCCTCATTTTAAATTCACATAACACTGTCTAAATAAAAATTAAAAAAAATCATTAGTACAAAATAATTATTAATGAAATCAAAAATTCATAAAATAAACTCCGAAAAATAGATATAGTTTGGAACTTGAATATAATAACCGCAGTTTGCAAAAAAATAGCGGATCAAAATATTCAAACTATTTTTAAAGACATATTTGATTAACTAGTGAAATTTGTGTATATAAAAAACTCATTTTGTATAAATTTAAAATCAAATTAGTTTAATAATTATAATCAAATTAATATAACTTTTTTTAAAAAATAAGTTTAATTGTCTGCGTTTATCAATTATTTGAGTTCTAATAGCTACATTCACATGGTAAATAAAAAAATGAAGGAACTAATTGATAAAAATTAAATATATAATCCTTTAACTTAATGATTAATAAATTAATCCATAATTGAAATACAAATTTTAAATTCTAAAAAGTAATCTAATTTTTTAAAATTTATATAATATTTTTAATATAATTTTGTTATTATATAAAATCTCATAAATCTTGTCTCTAAATGTGGACTACATAAGTAATTAATTAGTTTTTCTTTAAATATATGATTATCATGACTCATTAAATTAACTGTTCAAACTGTTAAAATTATTTTAAAGATATTTTTATTAATTTAATCATCACTATAAATAGATAATATAATTTTGTTAATTTGAAAACTCAGTTGCTCTATTGAGAAGTTATTTTCTAAACACTTAGAGAAATGAAAATGTTAATGATAAAGTAGAAAATGAAAATCATGTATCACACTATTCATTTTCAAATTAACCACTGATAATGACGGGACAGCATCTTGTTATGGTTTTGGGCACTAGACACAATAAATTTACTTTATTTTATATCTCATAGCTAGCTGAAGCTCATGGTAAGGTTCAGGTTAAATACCGATGTTTCTCTTCATGTACCAGAGCTGGTCTTCGACTATGATGTTGCATAATCCTGATAATTAATGTTATTAATCATCTCCAACTTACTATTGATGACTGTTTAGCTAGCACTGATAGTAGTGTGATTAAATAGTTTGTGTAATCAAGTTGCATAACGAAGTGTTTTTTCTTTTCTAAAAAAAATTATATTTGACAGTAAAGTCCATTCCATGGTTAACAAGTTTTTAAAATTTTGTCCATAATTAAATTGGTGTATATTCTTTTATAATTTAAAAAGATGTTTTATAGTTAAATTATTAATATATTTTATTTTAAAACAATAACATAGGTTATCTTGAAGACGAAACAACAACATTATCACCAGAGCAGGAAAAAAAAGAGAGTGAAAATGAAGAGGAGATGGAGGATATCTGCAGTCGTAGGGGTGGACATTCCAACTAAATCAAATCTAATTAATTTTTATTTTATTTTTTAAAATTGAATCGAACTAGGAAATTAGAAAAAATATATTTTTAAATCAAACCAAATCAAATTGGTCGGTTTATGATTATTTCGCTAAGATTCAATTATTTTAATTCTGTTTATATTAAAATTTAGTTAATTTTATTATATTTAAAAGCGTAACAAAATAGTAACCGCTTTATTAATCTGAAAATAATGAGGTTACAAGAAGAGAAGATCAGCTTATATACTTACTGATCTTTACCAGCTAGCTACAAAATCAGTTATGCTAATAACTGATCTAAAAACAGAAAAGATTCCACATGTGCACACACGCATCTCATGGGAAAAACTAAAAGGCTATACTAAGATACAACCTGAAGCAGATAAGCTCATAATACTCTTCAACCTTGATCATAATTTGTAGCTTCATGATGACTTGCAGCAGAAGAAACTGCTGTTGAAGCTGAACCAGAACCACTGGATTCTGTTAACCCCCGCAAGCTGGAGCATAGATATTAAACATGCTCAGCTTGGAAATGGCATGATGGAATGAATGTGGGGCCAGAGGTTTGGTGAAGCAATCAGCAACTTGATTTGCTGATGAAACTGGCAGCAGATGAATGATGCCTGCTTTAAGCTTCTCTCTAATGAGATGACAGTCAATCTCAATGTGTTTGGTACGTTCATGAAACACAGGATTGTTAGCAAGCTGAATTGCTGACTGATTATCACAGAAAATGGTAGAGACAGCTGATGGAGATTGTTGCAAATCATGCAGTAAATAGAGTAGCCATTGAAGTTCACAAGTAAGTGAGGCTAAGGCTCTATATTCAGCTTCTGAGCTAGACCTGGAGATGGTGGTCTGCTTCTTTGACTTCCATGAAATCAAAGAATTGCCAAGGAATACACAAAAACCAGAGATAGATCTTCTGGTGTCAACACATGCTGCCCAGTCAGAATCACAGAAGCTTTTCAAAGTGATTTCTGAATCTGCATAAAAAAATAATCCTGAGCTAGGTGAACCTTTAATGTATCTCAGCACTCTATGAGCAGCACTAAGGTGAGCTTGAGTTGGTGAGTCAAGAAACTGGGAGAGTTGTTGGACAGAATAGGAAATATCTGGCCTTGTTGTGCAGAGATATAAAAGCTTGCCAATGAGCTGTCTGTACACAGTATTATCAGAAAGAGAGGTGCTATCTTCTGAACTGAGTTTATTAGAAACAATGATGGGAGTGGGTACTGGTTTGGCATCAGAAAAACCAGTAGAGGCAAGAAGATCCAAAGCATATTTTCTTTGGCATAGATTGATGCCCTTTGATGTTCTTGCTATTTCTAGGCCAAGGAAGTACTTCAAAGTTCCTAGGTCTTTGATTCTAAAAGAATCATGCAAATATGCTTTAATTTGCTCAATCTCAGCAATTGAATTACTGGCAAGGATCATGTCATCTACATAAATTAGAAGAGCAATGAAGGAAGTACCATTGATCTTGATGAAAAGAGAAGGATCAGATGGTGCAGACTGGAATCCTTGAGCAAGAAGAGAATCAGTTAGCTTAGCATTCCACTGTCTGGATGCCTGTTTAAGACCATAAAGGGATTTCTGGAGTTTGCAGACTGTGTTTGGAGCAGAAGATGCAAATCCAGGAGGCATGGTCATATATACTTCCTCATTCAATTCACCATGGAGGAAAGCATTGTTGATATCAAGTTGGTGAAGATGCCAACTGTTGATAGCAGCAAGAGCCAATAAGGTTCTGACAGTGGTCATTTTAGCAACAGGGCTAAAAGTGTCTAAGTAATCAAGACCAAACTGTTGTGTGAATCCCTTAGCCACAAGTCTAGCTTTACACCTCTCCACTGATCCATCAGCTCTATGTTTGACTTTATATACCCATTTGCAACCAATTGGTTGTTTGTGAGGAGGAAGAGTAGTAATGGACCAGGTGTTGTTAAGCTCAAGAGCTTGAATTTCTGCCTGCATAGCCTCTTTCCAGCATGTATGTTGGATAGCTTCATTGTAAGTTTTTGGTTCATGAACAGCATCAATATTGACTATGAATGCATAGTGTTTAGGGGTTATGTTTTTATAAGAAATGACTGTCTGTAATGAGTGAGGTGAGGTTTGAATGGAAGAAGGCAAAGAGCAATGATAATCTTTGAGGTGTTGAGGCATGCTATGAACTCTGGTAGATTTCCTTAAAACTGGAAAATCTGCAGAATCAAAAATTGAAGCAGGAGAACTAGAAATTGCAGCAGGAGAACTAGAAGCTGAACCAGGAGAATTCCAGATAGGAGGTGGTTGGATAGGAATAGATTGTGTAGGTAAAAATTTGGTTTTGGTAAACAATTCACAATCTAAGTCAGGAGGGTCATTATTTGTTGGTTCTGCAGGTATAGTGATCTCTTCATGTAAGGGAAAAATATGTTCATAAAACTGAACATTCCTGGTCACAAAGATGTGATGTGACTTCATATCATAGAGTGTAAATCCCTTTGTGCCTGTCAAGTAACCAAGAAATATGCATTTTGAGGCTCTGGCATCAAATTTGCCTCTGTTGACAGTGGAGGTGGAACCATAGCACAGGCAACCAAAAACTTTCAGAAATGAGAAATCTGGAGCTTTGTTATGCAGAATATGATATGGAGTTTCCTGATTTAATAGAGGTGAAGGAACTCTATTAATCAGAAAAATAGCATGAGAAACACAATATTCCCAGAATTCAATTGGCAAGTTAGCTTGAAACTTCAAAGCTCTAGCAACATTCATTATGTGCTGGTGTTTTCTCTCCACTATACTGTTTTGCTCTGGTGTATGTACACAACTTTTTTGATGTAAAATGCCATGATGCTGATAGAAAGAATTATACTCAAATTCTGCACCATTGTCAGTTCTAAGCACTTTTATTATTTTTGAGAATTGAGTTTTAACATAAGCAGCAAAACATTCAATATAGCTTCTAACTTCAGACTTGTTTCTCAGTAGATAAACCCAAGTAAATCTTGACTTATCATCAACAATGGTCAAGAAGTACCTATAGCCATGAACTGAAGCTTGCTTAGTTGGACCCCATATATCCATGTGGACCAAATCAAACACTGCTTTGCTTGTGGACTTGCTTATTGGAAAAGAAAGTTTTTTCTGTTTTGACATATGACAGACTTCACAATGATCAGCTGGACATGAGAAGATAGAACTATCACTTTTCTTCAAAATTTGAAGTCTTTGCTGAGATAGATGCCCCAATCTATAGTGCCAAATGTCAAACCTTGTTTTTGAAGGATTTGAAACAGAAACTGTATTGAAACATGTTGGTAAGGGCTTTGTGTTGACTAGCTGATATAAACCATCTTTCTTTTCAGCTAATCCAATCGTTTTCCAACTGCATAGATCCTGAATAAAACATGATTTGTCATGTATTATTAAGCACATTGATCTTTCACTTGTTAATTTCCCAGCAGATAACAAGTTAAAACTGAATGTTGGAACACAAAGCACATCCTTCAAAATAAGAACATCAGATAACTTAATGGTGCCCATATGACTGACAGGTATTTGCTCTCCATTTGGTAACTTGACATTTACCTTGTTGACAGTATAATATTCATCAAACAATGTCAAATCACAAGCAATGTGATCTGTAGCACCTGTGTCAAGAATCCAACTATTTTTTGTTGCTCTATTAATGAAGCAGCAAGAGTGAGGAATCATACCTGAAACTGCACTTTCAGGTTTGAAGTTGGATATCAAAGAGTTCACTTGAGGCATTTCTGATGAAGATGCTCCTGAATTCTTTGATTGAATCAATGCCATAATCTTTGAATATTGTTCTGGTGTGAACATATAAGATGTAGATGCATTGTTATTCTGGTTGTTCTGATTGAGTCCCTTGAAACTTTCATTCACAACAGAATGATTATCATCTTGATAATAGTTTGAACTCTCCACTTGATTAGCTTGACTGGATTCAGTTTTATATCTTGGCTGATATCCAGGAGGGTACCCATGTTTCTTGTAGCAAATATCAACAGTGTGATTGCTAAAACCACAATATGAACAAACTGGTTTTCTGTTTCCAGGTGGTGCATAGTAATTGTTCCTCTTGAAACCTCCTCCTCTGTAATTTGTTGAATCTCTTCCTCTAACATAGAATACATTTGCATCATAAGCTTGATCATCTTGTTCATTATATCCTCCATTAGCAGCTGCAACTCCTTGATTATATTCCACTCCTTTAGCCATAAAGGCAGTTGGCTCATTGCCATTAAAAACATGTTTATTGCTGACATGTTGTCTTTCATGTTGTATCACAATAGAAAAAACTTTGTTAATCTTTGGTAAAGGCTCCATCATCATCACTTGTGACCTTACTGTACTGAAATTCTCATTCAACCCTTTCAGAAACTTAATAGCTTGATCATTTTCCCAAATGACTTTGACAGAATTGATCATTCCACAATTACATTTAGGTTCACAAGAACATGTAGGTAAAGGCCTAAGACTTAGCACTTCATCCCACAGAGTTTTTAAATGAGTGTAATAATCTGTAACAGACAAATTATTCTAATGAAACATAGTAATTTCTTCCTGTAAATCTCCTAGCCTATAGGCATCACCTTGTGAAAATCTGTCTTGTAAATCATTCCAAACATCTATAGCATTGTCTATACTTGAAATACTATGAGCTATTGAAGGTGAAACAGCTCGACTGAGCCAAGAAATTACCATATTATTACACCTCTCCCAAGCTTCATAGATTGGATCATCTTTGTGAGGAACTGGAATTGAACCATTGACAAACTTGAATTTGTTCTTCGAAAGAAGAGCTTTCCTTATGGATCTGCACCATTGATGATAATTTCCTTCATTTAAGAGGCTTGTCACTAGAATCAGCGATGGATTTTCTCCTGGATGTAGGAAGTAGGGACTCAATAAGTTTTCTTCAACTCTGATGTTTCGTTCTGCCATTGTTGCAGAATTTGAAGCTTTAAAGCTTTAATTTCTTAAGAAACAAGGATAAAAAAGATCAGTAATAAGAAGAATACTGCTTAAGAACTGAATCACTCAGTATTTTTGAGAATCAAGGAGGTTTTAGCGAAGGAAAAATGCTGTTTGGTTACTAAGAAAAAGATGTTTGGATGCTGAGAAAATTTTAAAACAGAGAATTCTAATGCTCTGATACCATAACAAAATAGTAACCGCTTTATTAATCTGAAAATAATGAGGTTACAAGAAGAGAAGATCAGCTTATATACTTGCTGATCTTTACCAGCTAGCTACAAAATCAGTTATGCTAATAACTGATCTAAAAACAGAAAAGATTCCACATGTGCACACACGCATCTCATGGGAAAAACTAAAAGGCTATACTAAGATGCAACCTGAAGCAGATAAGCTCATAATACTCTTCAACCTTGATCATAATTTGTAGCTTCATGATGACTTGCAGCAGAAGAAACTGATGTTGAAGCTGAACCAGAACCACTGGATTCTGTTAAAGCGAATTAAATGAAAATAAATAATTGTTTTATATAATATTAATCAGAACAAAATTGAATTTATCGATTTAATTTAATTTTTCAATTAAGTTTAATTTTTATAAACGTCTACGCACTCATGGTGAGGCAGGAGGCCACCTTCGAGTTGTCCCACTTCTTACGTATCTCCGTCCCCATTGAATAGAGAACAAAATCGTGAAAAGGAATACGTTAGGATGATTTGAAAAATTGATTTCCTTATTTTAACATTTGAAAATTGTTGAAATTTAAATATTATATTGAGCAAGTGTAAAAGGTAGAAATGTAACTCGTGGAAAAAAAAAAAATAGGTGGGCACAGGCATGGATGTTGAAAGAAGAAATACAATGATTCTAGCCTTTGTATTGTCAACATATGCGCACACACACACCTATTAATTGCTCACTTTTTGCAGTCATATTCTCCAATTTTGTACCTAGTCATGGACCAACCCATTTCATTACTTATCAACTTAATTATTTCTATTCAATGCATTTTACCTTCTAACTCACCATACCTAAATTATTATAGTATTAAGAAAAACTGCATGCATTCTCTTGGATTTGTAAGCAAACATAGTACATGCAAAATGGTACCATTTTCAAGAGGTTTATGGTTCGAGTACTACCTATGCAACCTAAGACTGATAATATAAGGAGCGGACCACTTCCAACCGTACAGTCTAAAACTCCAACTCAAAAAAAAAGCCTAATTATCCAAAATATTCGAGGAAATAGTTCCAAACTCGAATCTTTTTAAATTTATAAACGGATTTCGTACGGTGATGATGTTGTGACCGGTCTAATCCGAAAAGATAAAGCAGGGATTGGTTTCATTAATAATTAATCTAATACTAAGAGAACTAATTTGAAAATCAAGACATTCAAGTAAGATTAATACTCTTAAATTATGTATAGATTCGGAGATTGAGAGATAAAAAGTTTGTTGATTAATTGATGTGTAGATGAAAAAATTTAATAATAAATCTAGCTATTTATAGACGACAAATTCTAATAAAAATCCTAGCTAATGATGTTCCACCTCTTATTTGGATAATTATTAGTAAAAAGAATAGAAATACAATGAATTATTTTTCTTAAGTCTCGATTAGACTAGCAATTCATGTCATTGTGTCATAAACGTGCCGTGTATCCATTTAAAAATAGATAGATTTCTCTAAACCTAATACAACCAGTTTGGATGGCAAAGACACCTCTAAGTGCATCGAGAGGTTGTGGGTTCAATCCCGCCTCCGTAACTAAGAACTAACAATTGATACTCTAAGAGCCGATTATCATTTTTGAAAAAAAAAATGTGAGCCGTTAAATAATGGTGTCAAAATGTCGAACCCAAACAGGATATGTTTATTTTAACAAATTTATATGTTTCAAATCTACCACATTTTTTTAAAAACAGGTGATAATAGATCACACGTTTAACATACTTAACATATTTATTAATAACTTGTTTAATCTATATATTTATTAATTAAATGAGTATAATTAAACAACCCTCTAAAATAACTATAAATCTTAATACAAAAACAATAATTAATAAATTTTATGCATTGTGTGAGCATATTTTATCACATATGATCATTTAATTAATTAATGAAATTAATAAATAGGTTTAAATGTGTTTTAACGTGTCTTAAACAGGTTTAACATGTTCAACCCGCTATTTAACAGTATCATAAACGGACTAATCCGCTTATTGACCCAAACTTATATAAACTCTTCTCGAACCTGCTTAATTTCGTGTCATGTCGTGTCGTCGGGTCAGATAATTGTCAGCCCTAGGCTCAATATCTACTTCAGCTCTTGGTTAGAGGACTACTTTTATCCATTATTTGAGCTCTTACAGCCGGGGTAAGCAGGAGTAGAAAACTAAAATGCAAGGGTAAAAAAAGTTAATTCTAATACACGTTGGATAGATTTTTCAAATTATAATTTGAGTTAGAATTTATAAATACTTTTATTTATTAGATATTTTTATAAACACTATGAAATGTTTATATGATATAGATTATCTCATAAACTCTTTGTGGAGAAATATAATTTTTTTAAATACATCACAATTTGATATTAAATATAACACATTATTTTTTAAATTTTAAAAGCTATATGATTTCTTAATATTTAAATAGTAGATAGCTAAAGATTTTATTGAAAGAAGGTCTAGTTAAATAGTATTCTTTTTTTTGAAAATTTAAAAAACAAACAATAATCTTAATCTGATTTCATAAAGATGATAACATCTTTTATAAAATGTAACACAAAACAATTATTTTGTATGCTTAAAGTAGAATTAGAGTTGTTATATTCAAAATTTTAAAACTTTCTGATCGTCATTATAATAAAAATTATCCAAAAAGACACGCCAATGGACAAATAGGTCCACTGATTCCATCCATAGATAGATAAAAACATGAAATTGATAAAGTTTTTAATTCGAGGAAATCTTATTTTTTTAATTCAAGGTAAGAGTTGGACCTACATATGTATAGTATGTTAATTAATTTATCAAGAAGCACATATCAAAAATTCATTGCACATATGATAAAGTATTATATTATTTCTAAATTAAAATATATTATTGTGTCCAAGAGAAGAGAACCCAAATTAAGATTGCGTACCTTCAACCAAAGACACGGGTCCCTTCTTTTATTTTTATTTTTGAATTAATTTCTATGTATTTTCAAATCGTCAACCAACAAACAATTTCTTGACTAATACACAAAACCAAAAATGTTGACTTGATTTGCCCAATTTTAAGCAAATTCTTTTAACCTGAAATCATTCATGTTTCACAAGAAAAAGAAATTGTCTTGCTAAATTAAGGAAAAATTATTATTCGTTTTGAGGTGTCCATTTTTTATATTTTCTTGCCCAGTTTTAATAAATAATATATTTAAAATTATTTTCTCTATATCATTTTATTTAAAATCCACTAATAAACTAATATTTACTACTTTTTAATATTCATAACATCAATTTATATTTTATTAAAATGTGTGATAATAAAGTAGAAAACTCTATTAAATGTAGTAATTAGTAATTATACGTTAATTATTCTTTGTTTCGAACAACTTAAAAAATTATTTTAAAACAAGAAAAAAAAGGTTTTTATATATCCACTTTTTACTAAAATAATAGTAAATTTGTTTTTAAAAATAATTTATAACAATTTGATTTCTCAATTTTATAATCCGTGATAAATAAATTTAATCCTCTTAAATCTTTTTTCGGACACATAAGGCTCATTTTAAATCCATATAACTGTTCTTAAATTTTAGGCCTAATGTCCCATAAAACCTCGATCTTTTAGCCCCTCTTTAATTTCACCCCGACGTTCTAAAATCGTCAGTTGCACCTGAATCCACACATTTCACTTTTAATTGTACAAATATAAGAACTAAATTGAACTTTTTACATTAAAAAAAGGTTTAAAAAATCATTCATTTTAAAATTTTTAAATGAAAAAAAGTTAATAAATCATTTGTAAGGATTTTTGTAAAAAAAATTCGAATATAAAAGAGTCCAATTTACAAAATTAGGTACAATTGAAAAGATGTAAATTTGGATACAATTGGCAATTTTACAACGTCGGGGTGAAATTGAAAAGGGACTAAAAAGTTAAAAAAAATTGTGACATTAAGTTTAATTTTTAATAAAGATCAGTTGTACAAAATAATTGTCCATAAAAAATAATTAAGTTACTAGTTATGAAAACACAAATCTCAAAAATAAATTTAAAATGAGAGTCGAATATGCTTGTCACAAATTATAAAATTGACCGGTCAAATTGTCATAAATATTTTATTATTTTGGTCAAAGATGTAGATATATAAAATACTTTTATCTTTAGACAGCTTATAAATTATTTAGAAAATTTAAATTTTTAACTTAAAATTGTCAATAATGTTGATAAATGGATTTAAGTGTGGTAACTGTAATTGTCAACTTGAGGTTTAGCTGTTCAGTTACAAACATATACGAGTAGTTTGACTTTTTAAGAAGAGATGCTTCATCAGAAATGGTTAGTTTAACACTGTAGTCATAAAATTGCTTTTTCAGTAAATAATTTCTGAAAGTTATATAAGCCGGGTATCTTTTTATATATAAATGCAAATTATTAATTCATGAAATGATCAATTAAGAAATTAATGAATATAGGAAATCAATTTGTATGGCTCATGGTTGATTAGTATTGATAATGATTTTTTACCAGCTAAAAAGTTAACAATGATTTTTCTGAACAAAATAATTGCACTAAATTTAATTACTGAAAAATGAAAATTTAAAAGTATTTTTTAGTCTAATAATGTACTTGTATTTTTAACTCATATTTTTCTAATCAATAGAAAAAAGAGTATATAGGAGGACAAAATGTTATTCAACGCTTACAACATTTGAACTATATTTTATTGGTATATTTTAACTCATATAAAATCATTTTATTCACTATCATTCCTTTCTTAAATGTATATGGAATAAATAGAAAATTAAAATTTATTAATTATCTATTATCACAATATGTGGTACAATTCAGTGGGTCCAATATAAAATATGTACAAGATGCACATGTAATAAAATACACTTAATCATCCCAAAATTCTCTAATTTTTTTTTTTTTTGGTAAGCCCATCCGGTTTCCAAGGCTATGCCCTGACTAATCCGGATCCGACCCGCGTCGCGCACCTAGCATGGTGGGTGAGTCTGCCAGTGGGAATTTTTTGCATTCACAAGGACTCGAACCCGAGACCTTACTTAAGCGATACCAAACCGCTTACCACTTGGACTAACTCCCATTGGTAAATTTCTCTAATTAATTGTGAAACCCCAGAGCCAATACAAAGCACCTTATATCATATTGCCATTAGTGGACAATACACCTTTCCAAATTGTCATTATCTGTGAATTAGTTGTCTAAAACATACTAATACTATTTTAAAAGTGCAATACAACCTCCTTAGCCATGTTTTTAAAACAAAACAAAGTTGTCAAACTTAATAAGCAAAGTTGATTAGGTAAAAAATAAAAATTAAAAGTGGTCAGCTCTGCTCCAGTTGTATTTCCCAAATCCCAAGTGCTCCAAATTTGAGTATATTTTCACTGGCAAAAATACTATTTGACCCATTATTTTATACCAACTTCAATATTTCTCCTTACGTGACAATATTTTATTCGTCCAATTTCCTTCCGAAAATATATATCTCAAAAGACAATTTTTAATATATCCACTCTTTTATTGCCACGTCAAGTGGGTAAATAAGATGGGTTAAAAAAATGATTATATAGCATTACTTTTTTACTTGCTTGGACTAAAAAAATAATCTACTTTGAAATTTTCATACAATTTCAAATATAATTAATATTTTCATATTTTATAAATTTACTTTAATTTTTTATTAAATATTATGAATAATTCATTTTATTAAAATAATAACAATAAATAATTAATTTTAAATTAGGACAATTTTAAAAAATTGATCTTAAAAATTGTGATTTATTAGAAAATGAAAAAAAATTTAAAAAAAACAAAGGAAAAAGTGAATAATTAGTTAGGGACGGAAAATATTATTTAGAAAATATATGCAATTAGTTCGATATTTTTTTAAGTATGATTAATAGTTTGCACACAGGAAAATATTTTGTTACACAATGAATACCATATTATTAGGTGAAGTTTATATCAGTTTATAAAATAATTTGATTCAGCTGTTTTTATTATTGTTGTTACGGGTTTTTGGAATTATTAGATTAAATTTAACCGCTACTATAATCTTTTGAACATTTTTAGTTTGATTTGTTTGTTTAATTGTAACCAAAGCTGGTGGTTTTAAGAGTTGTGCCAAGCGGACTGAGTTGGAGTGACCTAATAATTTTGAAAGTTAAATGATACAATTAAGTTGGAAAAATAATGATAATGATGAGGCAAGTTGTTGTTTGAAAAGGCATTGAGCCAATCTGTCAGCTGCACAACTTGTTGCTGCAACTCCCCAATGGCTAGCCTACTTCTCTCTACATTTGCTTTTATCTTCACTATTCTCTGAACCTTATGATCACGTTTCTTTTTTATTTCCCTTTTTCTCCTTTCTACAACATCAAAATGTAACAGATTGTTAAGCACATGTAATTGAATTTCCTAGCCTAAAAGGTAGGGTAATTAATCCTGAAAATATTTAAACTATTAATTTGTCTTTTTTTCATCATTAAATTTTAATTTTTCATTCAATTATTAAATTTTAATTTTTTATTCAAAATGTAACTATTTTTTGAGGGGTTAAATAGAACAAAAAAATAGTTAAGAGGTCCAATGGAACAAAAAATTAGTTTAGAGGTCGCATGGAATAAAGTGGTAAAATTTATGGGTTAAATAGAATAAAAAAATAGTTAAGAGGTCCAATAACAAAAAAAAATTAATTTAGAGGTTGCATGAAATAAAGTGGTAAAGTTTAGGGGTTAAATAGAACAGAAAAAATAGTTAAGAGGTCCAATGGAACAAAACATTAATTTAGAGATCGAATGGAATAAAATGGTAAAGTTTAGGAATTAAATAAAATAAAAAAAATAGTTAAGAGGTCCAATGAAATAAAAAATTAATTTAGAGGCCACATGAAATAAAATGGTAAAATTTAGAGATTAAATAATATATAAATAAGTAGGATTATGTTTTAATTCAAATAGGAAATTTTAGATCATTTAGAAAAGAAAATAAAAAGTTGCAAAATTTAAAAGTGAAATTTATTTTTCATTTTTGGATAAATTTTTTAACTCATCTATCTGTAATCAATTATATTATTTAATTTACATATATATTACAAATATTATTTTTTAATTATCTTTTAATTGTTTATAATATTTTTATTAAATAATTAATCTAATCAGACAATGCAATTTATCAAATAGTGCTTCAAAGATGACTCAAAAAATGCAAAAAATTATCAAAAATCATTAATTATTATTGATAGTAATGCTATAATTAATTTAATTTAACTCAGTAAATTAAGAATATTACATTTATCTAGTAATTAATTTTAAAAATGAAAATAAATCTATCACTTAGGACATTTAAACTAAAAATCAGCCTATTAATTATGAAAGAAGAAAATATATCTTCATTTACTAATAGTAAGAGTTTTCCTCTTAACAATACCTTTGGGTAATCAATGAGATATCTGATCCAGCATTAAAATCAAAAAAATAGAAACCTTAAGACGTAGATGAGTTGGTAAGGCGGTCTTTTAGTTTAAGTGAGGTCGCGGGTTCGAACCGTACTCATGTATGCAGCCGTTTAAAACTTGGAGCCAGAGTTTGCCTCCCAAGAGACCTATACGGCTCGAGTGGGGGTTAGTCTGAATGTGGAAGATTTAAAGGTGCCGTCTCATAGTTGAGACCCGTTTAGGAAACCCCATGGACTCTGTACCAAAAAAAATTAAAAAAATAGAAAAGAGCAAAAAATTTACAAAAACAGGATTAATAATGCAATCTAGATAAGAATTAATTTAGGAAGAAGCTAAGCAAAATAAGTGAAAATGCATGAATAATAAAGAAAGAAAAAGAAAAAGGAGAAAAATGGTAAGATGGCAAAGGCGAACCGATGGACCGAAATGGAATAAGCGGTTTTGAGGAAGTATTCAATGCATGTTTCCAAAGGCCATGTATCTCTCTTTTTTTCTCTCATATATATTATAGTTCTTCATTTCTCCAGCCTTATAATCACTGCCCACTTCTCACAACAAAACTTCAACAAACAGATCCACCAATTTCCTCCTCTTGTTTTCTTTTTTTGCCCTACTTCGTTAGGGTTTCAAGTTTCTCTAATTTTCTTTCTTCTTGCTAATGCATTCAACTTTTCTTGTCTCTTTATTCATCTGCTTCTTCTTCTTCTTGCTTTCTTTGTTAATTGTTTCTTCTTTTTGGGATCTTGATCATCAAGTCTTCTTCTTTTGGATTCAACCATGCCTGCTCTTGTTAATTACTGTGGTAAGTTCTCTTTTTTTTTTTGTTAAATTTAAGTTTAGTTGTTTGTTAATTGAATTGGGTATTTCTTGTTTTTTAATTCTATTTATCTTAGTATTGAATTTTCATGGAATCGTTATAGAATTAGTATAACTTGAGTTGATTGGATAAGCTTTTTACATACTGTGCAAAGAGAAGCTTAGAATTTAGGTTATTTAGCTTGATATTTGGGTGGTTTTGTTATATATAGCTTTTTGAGGGATATGAATAAAGATTACAACTTTAGCTGATCAGGATCTTTTTTTGGATTGGGTTTTCCAGGTGATGATGAATTCTATTCTGGGTCGTCTATGTACTCAAATCCCATTGATTTGGGTAGATTGTATTCAATTGGCTCCAACGTTGATCTATACAGTCCTCCTTGCAAGCGGGCGCGCATTAGTTCCAACTTTCTCTTTGGATCCGCTGAGTTTGAGCAAAATAAGCAGCCATCAATTGATGTTCTTCCAGATGAGTGCCTTTTTGAGATCTTTAGGAGAGTCCATGGTGGTAAAGAAAGGAGTGCCTGTGCTTGTGTCTCCAAGCGCTGGCTTAATCTATTAAGCAGTATTAAGAGGACTGAAATCTGTGAAGAGAAAAATATTCCTGTTTTCGACGATGTAGAAATGGTATCTTGTGATGAAAATGGGGAAACCGAGAGTGATGGATATCTTACTAGGTCTTTGGAAGGGAAGAAAGCTACAGATATTAGACTTGCTGCAATTGCTGTAGGAACTAGTGGCCATGGAGGGCTTGGTAAGCTTTTGATCCGGGGTAGCAACTCTGTCCGCGGTGTCACAAACGTTGGTCTCTCAGCAATTGCTCGAGGCTGCCCTTCTTTGAGATCTCTTTCCTTATGGGATGTTCCTAGTATTGGGGATGAAGGTCTATTCGAGGTGGCCAGAGAATGTCATTTGTTAGAAAAGCTGGACCTCTGCAATTGTTCTTCAATTACCAACAAGGGTTTGATTGCAATTGCTGAGAATTGCCCCAATTTGATCTCTTTGAATATTGAATCTTGTCCAAAGATTGGAAATGACGGATTAAAAGCTATTGGAAAGCTTTGCACGAAACTTCAATCCATATCCATAAAAGATTGTCGTCTCGTTGGGGATCATGGAGTATCTAGTCTATTGTCCTCAGCTACCAATGTCTTGTCAAAGGTAAAGTTTCAGGCCTTGAATGTCACAGATTTCTCTCTTGCTGTAATTGGGCACTACGGAAAGAATGTTACTAATCTCGTTCTCAATAATCTTCAATATGTGAGCGAGAAGGGATTTTGGGTCATGGGTAATGCTCAAGGTTTGCAGAAACTGACATCTTTGGCGATCTCCTCTTGCCGGGGGATAACAGATGTAAGTATTGAAGCTATCGCAAAAGGTTGCTCAAACCTGAAGCAGATGTGCCTCCGCAAATGTTGCTTTATGTCGGACAATGGGCTCGTTTCTTTCGCCAGAGCTGCAGGGTCTCTCGAGAGCCTGCAATTGGAAGAGTGCAACAGGATTACTCAATCGGGGATCGTCGGTGCCATTTCAAACTGTGGAACAAAGTTGAGAACTCTAAGCCTTGCGAAGTGTATGGGGATTAGAGATGTAGCATCAGGACTGTCAGCATCGACTCCTTGTAGCTCTCTTCGATCCTTGTCCATTAGGAACTGCCCGGGATTTAGCAGCGCCAGTTTGGCCTTGGTGGGCAAATTATGTCCTCAGCTTCAGCATGTTGATCTCACTGGCCTTTGTGCGATAACAGATTCTGGGCTTCTTCCACTCTTGGAGAGCTCTGAATCAGGACTTGTGAAGGTGAATCTCACCGGCTGCATGAGTTTGACTGACGAAGTCGTTTCAGCCTTGGCTAGGCTTCATGGTGGATCTCTTGAATTGTTGAACCTCGATGGTTGCAGAAAGATTACAGATGCTGGCTTGATAGCCATCGCTGAGAACTGTATGTTTCTTAGTGATCTCGATGTGTCTAAATGTGCAGTCACTGATTCTGGAATCGCGACTCTGTCGAATGCAGATCAGCTCAACCTTCAAGTCCTTTCTCTGTCGGGCTGTTCCGAAGTGTCAAATAAGAGCTTTCCTTTCCTAAAGAAAATGGGCAGGACTCTGATGGGGTTAAATCTTCAAAACTGTAGTTCTATCAGCAGCAGCGCCATTGAGCTGCTTGTAGAAAGCCTATGGAGATGTGATATCCTCTTTTAATCAAGGAGGATCGCGAGCATATCTACAGAATTGAAGACGGCAAAGTGTCTTGGGGTTTACAGGCAGAATCGAAGAATTCCAGTTGGATTTGATAAATTGTGAATGGATCGAGTTCCAATAGTCAGATTGCAGGGGTAGCAGAAATACAGCATAGTTTTTTGGCCTATTAGTAACGGGTCCGCTTCTAACTCAGGCATGGTTGTTTTACCAGGGAACTTTGGCAGATCATTACTCCATCTTTTTGCAGGCTTTCCTCGTCTCGGAAGTTTGTTGCAACTTTTTAGTCCCCTTTGATCGGGCGGCCTTCTATTTCAATGCCATGGTTTCTTGAGAATACAGTTTACCAAGCTCTAGTTTATATTTTCCCGTGTGGCTGGCTACTGGCTCTACTCCGATCCATCCATGGTTTGTCAAGTCCTGTTAAGTTTTGCTGGATGTAAAAACACCCCCAAGTAAGTTTAGCCTTTAATGTACTAATACCGATCGCCTCATTTCCGTGTTATGTTATGGTCATCTGAGTCATTTAGAGTGTGTTATTTTCATTAGTTTGTTCGTGTTAGTTGCAAGTGTCGATAATAAGGGGCTTGAAACCCTTGTTGGTTGATCGGTCCTTTTCGTGTTTGCTTTCAGTTTAGTCGTTTGTGTGTAAGGTTGCTTAGGGCAGTTCTGTAATCGGGGTTTCCTCAGATTAGCAGGTGTTTGGCTGTGGTATTAGGTTCCTCCCTTTTACCACTACATCATTGTTTTTAAGCCAGGCCTGATTTTTCAGGTTTCTCTTTGATTGTGAATTGTACTTGGCAACTTCTTCAATAAAATGTTGTGTTTGTGTGCAATCTATATTAATTATATTAGATCCTTGTTTCCCTGGAAAAACAGAACCTTGGCAACAAAAAAAGAACTCAAGTTTATATATTCTTCATTACTGTGACATTGTACAGACAGTAAGAACAGATCTTCAGAACTCGGAATTTCTAAACCAAAACTGGTTTTGGTTTCAGGTCAAGGCCTAGCCCAGTCCCTATCTGGGTCTGAACTGTACCGTGGTCATATCTACAAGGAGGAAACTATTTCATTTTTAAATTGTTTCATTCCAGAACTCCTCGAAATTTATATGAAACACTGTGAAACCGTTTTGATAAATAATACTTAAAAATTAGATTATTCCCTTATAAAAAAGTGTTAAAACAATTTATTTATTTTAAAAGTCCCCCCAACAATATATATAGACTATAGTAATCGAATTGTATGAAAATGTTTATTTATAAATAAATCTTATAGGTGTAAAATTTTATGACTTATAATATGTATGGATATATTTACATATTTTTGTCATTTATATATTTTCTTCAAACTTTTTAGTTTTTGTTTTCAAAGAAGGCAGTTTCGTGGTCTCTGTTTTTATGCCCAATGGGATTGCATTATGAAAGTTCTTTGGCCAGTCTTATTTTCCTTGAGATAACTAAGAAAAAATGCTTTATAATTCACTGTTTTTACACTTATTTTGTTTTTATATGGTAACTTTCTTGTCCAACTCTGTTTTAAAAGTGTATAGCTCAAAAATAAAATTTAATTCTTTTACTCTTTTTTTTTATCATGTCAGGTAGTATGATAAAACAAATTAAAAAAGATAAACTATATAGCATTACTCAAGAACAAATATGGTCGATCTTAAATACACTGAATTAGGAAGGTATAACTTTCCTCCTCCAGATAATGAATTGGGGTACTCATTTTAAGGGCATCTGTTGATTTTAGATTAACATTTTTTGTAATATGAAACGGAAGTTGTAATATCTAGCGGAGCCATACGCCCGCACTGGTTAGAATTAGTCGAAAATGTATATTTTTCTTTTTAAAAGTTCTGATTCCGAGACTCTTCCTAATTTTTATAAAGCAACGTAATTACTCTAAGTCCAGAGTAAGTTTCAGTTCGGACTCGCATTGAAATTTTAAAACAGGTAAGATTTATAATGAATTCAAAATTCAAGGAATAAGAGGTGGATAGTGATTAAGTCCGGCCTGAAATAAAATTTTATAGCCACCGTTAGTATGAAAAAATCATCCATTATGATTTTCTCTTTTGTAGCTTTTCTCGGATTAAATTTTCTGACTACGCGACGACGAGGTCTTTCTTCTTTATTTTAGAAAAAAGTAAAATCATAAAAGCTAGGGAGGAATGAAGAAACGATACGTGTACAAGTCCACATCAAAACAGGTAGACCTATAGCTATATTTCAGACAAAGTAGCTACTTGCTGGTTCTTCTAAATTACTTACTAACTCACTCAACAGCTACTTAACTCAACTGGCATCAATAGTGCAAATCTCAACTGAAAAGTTGTTTTCTGAAAAAAGTAACTTCAACATTTTATTTTTACAATACCAAAATCAATGTCTTTGCACCATAATATATAGTGACGTTTTTTTTACCAATTTTAGTTTGCTCATTAAAATCATGCACATTTGCTTCTTTAAATACATAGTTATTTACCATAGCAGAACCATGATATTATTAGTTCGGGTTTGTAATTTTTTGACAATCCAGGTTTAATTTTCATTTAGCTTCGTATTTACCATAAATAAATTCATATCTTTAAAAAATTTATCTATGCTATTCAAAAAAAAGCAGTCTCAGCCGGGACCGGAGCCTACCCTAATCGTAGGTTAGTTCTGCCCCTGTATATAAATTATAAATGTTGGTGTGCAAACTATAAAAATAATTAAATTAAAAAAAAAACGTATAAACACATGAACATATAAAAATTTGGTGATTCAATAATATAACATATGTCCACATATAGCGAAAATTTATTTTATTCGTAAGAGTTATAGTAAAATTATAGTATCAAATATTGATATGGTACAGTTTGAGCATAATTTGAATAGAATATGAAATTAGAAGCGAAGGAGCCACACAAAATGAATTCAAAGATAGCATTAAAATGCATTCACTGATGATGAAGGGGACAAAGGAAGCAGGAAAATGAAAAGATGAGTGAATCTTGAATATATTGTTTGTCTGTCTTGTCTTTCCTCGAAATATCCATTGTTGACTTGTCTCCTTCAAAAATTAATAATTTCAAAATTCATCTATATATAGTCTATAAAGCATTCATATTCTTTTGGTGAGGAATATGCACTGCATAGCTGATTTACATCACAGATATTAAATTATATTTATCAAATCAAATAAACTAGATTGTTGAAATTATTTTTGGAAGTACTTATGTTAACTTAATACTAACAATTATAGATAGATAAACTTATTTATTAATATAATTAATACAATTGAAAAATAATTTTACATATATCCAAAATTTATTATCGCATATTTTTTAAAAGTTGCGGAACCAATATACTGAAATATATAATTTTTAATGTTTTTAATCTATCGTGGTTGAATACAAACTAACATAGTATTATATAGATTCACTAAATGAATCAAAATAACAACCAGAAAAATGAAAAAGCAGAACAAGATAATTAAAAATGACGAAGCAAGGCGTCGTTAAAAAGAACCCCTACTGTGTGTTCTAAAAAATGGAAATTAGTGATCTAAAAGGTGTGAACATTAGTTTCCGGTTAAATCAATTTAATTGTCAGTTTAACTTATTCAACCGACGGTTCAACCAATTGATGATTCGACTAATTCAACCGCCGGTTCAGTTTCTCTTTTGATCCAATATGATATTTGGAGTGGATTTTTATTTTTTTATCTTAGTTGGACCAAACAATTCGCCAGTTTTTGATTTAACTGGTTCAACCGCCGATCAGGTCTGATTCTTTAATCATTGATTGAGCCATTGAAGATCAGCCATTAATTTTTTAAAAAGTGATAAGCGTAGAATGGAAAAATCCAGAGCGAGGGGGTTATGTTACTTAGAATGCACCAACCCAAGCATACATGAACATGAACATCTAAAATTTCTACTCTCTCTTATTCTGTTTGATAAAATAACTAAATTAGAATGAGCAGCGCAAGTTAATAAAAGAAGTAGAAAATTACTTAAATATTCTTTTATTATCATTATTAACTAATTTTAAAATTTAAAATATTTTGCATTGATAGGTCATAATAATTATATAAGGCACTATACAAAATTAGTCATATTATATTATAGTGAAACTTAAAACTGCATTAAATATTCACCATTTCTCTAGATAAAATTTAATTTTGAAGGAAGACAAAGATAAAAAAATTTAAAAAAATTATTATAATTAAGTTAGTTTTGTTAATTAGGATGAGACATTAAAAACTTCATATTTTATCAAATATATATAAATAGATGGCTGATTGATTAACTTAATTTGAACATTTTTTTGTTGGTGTCTGTAACTGTAACTCGTAGTTTTCTTTATATAGAAAGAAAACTCATAAGTCATAACTGTAACATTCAGTACCACAACATGAGAACAGAAGATCCAATATATATCTATAGTCCAACTTTAAAGATGCACCTACTTATGCTATGCAAGCTTAGCCACATGTGATGGTGATACTGGCCAGCTCAAAAAAATAATTCAGGATAACGAAAAGAAAGCTTACATCATTGATAGACTTATTTAATTTATACTATAAATTAAAAAATGGCTTAATGGCGTAAAAAAATCATAAACTTTAGCGTGTTTTGCAAATTTAACATAAACTTTCAATTTTGGCAAATTAATACACAAACTTTTGATTTTTTGCAATTTTAGCTCTAATCAATTTTCCTTCAAAAAAATAGAGAAAAATGCTGATGTGGACGCCGGAATAGTGGTTATTCCGGTGTACACATCAGCATTTTTTTCACGAAAAATTGATCGGTGCTAAAATTGCCAAAAATCAGAAGTTTGTATATTAATTTGCCAAAATTGAAAGTTTATGTTAATTTTGCAAAACACGCTAAAGTTTGTGATTTTTTATGCAATTAAGCCTTAAAAAATTAAATTATTTTAATTAAAACTATACTCATTATTTATAATATTCTTATTAAATAATTGATTCATTCACCATGGGTCCATGTCAATATATTTTTATTAAATAGTGATTTAAACTGACTCATAAATTACAAACTAAACTACTTGTATTAAAATTATTAAAAATTACTAATTATTATTGTTATCAAATAAATAATCAATTTAATTTAATTGAAATAAGAATATTTTTGATATATATTAGTTAACCAACTTCTAAAAATGAAAACAAGTCTAAATTCTAGATCATTCAAAATAAAGATTAACCTATTAATTATGGATGGCCTAAGTATAAAGGTGAGTAAATAAAATTATTAAAGTGGGAAAAACTATTTTATTAAATTCATATTAATAATTTTATTAAAAAATAAAAATTTATAAGTTGGACAACTATCTGTTATATGCTCGGTATGAGTGGCAGAGCTACCGTTAGATGCAATCGGACGCCCATCAAGGCTCGCGAGCTCCGTCCAATTTGATATAAAGAAAATTTCGATTATGATTTTTTATATCTTGAGTTATCGTTCAAAAGAGAAAAAGACAGTTCTCCTCCCATCCCAGCTAAATTTTTTTGGCGATGCCACTACATGCCTCTTTATCATATTTTTAAGGGATAACAAGTAAAGACACAAATGTACTACAATTAATTTTTATTTTTTTAAAGAAAGTCAAGTCATGAACTTGCAAAAGATGAAAAAAAATGTAACTTCAGTCATTCACACTGAAACCCTGAATACATAGTGACTGTTGCTTGAAAAGAGAATTCAAGAAAAGCAAGGGACCACTCACTCTCTTCTTCACTATACTATGCTTCAATAATTGTTTCCAGATACCTCTCTTTAACTGCAAGAATCATCACTGTAACTTCAACAAATCAATACCCTATTGCTTCTCATCTATCTTCTTCTTCTGCACCAACAAAACTCTTTCAATATTAATCATAATTCTGTATTTTTGTTTTAGTTTCTCTGTTTGACAAGACCTCATGGCTTCATACCCAATTGGGCTAACAAGAATTTCATTAATCATTTGCCTTCTCATCTTTTCTTCCACTTCAGGTAAAGGCCAAAAACTATATAATATATTAATTTCATATATTTGTGCTTTGTTTTTATGATGATTCAGTTTTAATTAGCAGTGGGGTCATCGCCATTTTCAAGAGGAAACGAAGAACAAATGGTGTTGGGTTCAAGGCCTCCTCAGTGTAGCAACAGATGCTTCAATTGCAGGCCTTGCATGGCTGCTTTGGTGAGTCCTCCACACCATAAAATGTTGTCTTCTAGAGGAGATGAAACTTATTATCTGCTTGCATGGAAGTGCCGATGTGGAGATAAGTATTTTCACCCTTGATATATAAACCCTAGCTAGATGCAGGAGATTGTAATTTATGTAATGGATAATATTTTCATTTTTCTTTAATCTCTTGCTCTCTTTTACTATCAAGAAATCTGCACTAGGGTTACAATCTATAATGCACGGAAACCTTGAGGAAAATGTGTTTCTCCGTTTTCGCCGTGTCCGAAACTCTACGAAACTCAACAGCCGGGGCGTTGGTGAAATTCAAACCCTAAATTTCCATGATTGAACTTTGAACATACTATTCCTATTCGTAGGCTAGAAGTATGTATTAGGGCTTAAATTTAAGAGGTACTCTTCTTTGATTGTTTTTCTGACGAAATATGTAAATTCTTTTTAACTTTTAAGCATCTATTTTAATTTTGATAAAGTCAATTTATTAGTGCAATGGAATAATGGAGCTATCAATTCCACAAGTACTGATTTTTTTTACCATCACAGATATTAACTTTTGGATTGCAAAATAGTGGTGTCTATTTTGGTACTCTGATTTTATTTTATTTTATCAAAAGCTAAAACTTTTATTGATGAGAATAAAAATTACATAGATGAATGGTTTTTCAACAAATTAAAAAAACTATTCTAAAATAATGATGAGAGATTTGGGCTTTTTCAACCATCAAAAGGTTATCCAAAACATATAGGGTTCGTATTGAAAATACGATATTAAAACCGCTTAATTCTTGAAATTTTAAATTTTTCAATTCCCATCGGCAATTATAGATCCAAAAGTGATCTCCCAAAATCTACAAGAACATAGATTTAAAACTCGAACGGATCAAAAAGCATGTAAAAGACTTTAAAAATTATTTTATCAAAATAAAATTCAAACAAACACCTTAAAAAAAGACTTACTGAAACAAGAAAAGTAGATATGCGATAAATAGTACAATGAATGGAGAGAAAATTATTTTCTAGTTAACTGGAAAAATCATCTTCTCCCACTGTTAAAAAAATGAAGAAGAAAAGGAGTGTTTTGGTTTTAAAAAAAAAGGAGAGCTTTTTAGTTTTAGAAAGAAGGGAGTGCATTATCAACTTTTAATTTGTTATAACCAACTATATATTAATACTAAAAGTTGGAATATTGGTTTGCTGCTAGTGAATAGTGATAACATTATCAATATCATTTTGGCTAAATACAGATATGTGCCCCTGAATTTTAAATGTTTGGCCACTTGGACACTCATGCTTAGGCCATATTTATTTAATATTTTTACTATTAAACACTTTTCACCTTAAGTCACCAAGAGTGGCATTTCATACATATGTGCGCGTGACTCCCTCATATCTAAAAGATAAATAATTAAGTTATACCATTAAATTTTATAAGAAAAAATTAGCTAAATTTTAATTTTTTGACAAATTATATTTTAGTTATAACTGAAAAATAAAAATCTAGTTTTTTTAAAAAATTGTAAAGTTATAATGTCCAAGTTATTTTAGATTTTTATATTATTTATGAGCTTTAAACTTAAAGTAATTTTTATTAATAATTTGAAATCAAAAAAAGTAATAAATATAATACGAAATATAGTTGAATATTTATAAAAATTAGATGTGAGATATTTCATCAATTTTATAATTTTTTAAGTATATGAAGTTAATTAACCTTCTATCCGAACAAGCTGGTCTGAGGCATATGGTGAATGTGCAAGGACGTAAATACAAAATCAAATTTAAATGTTAAAATAGTTCTCACTTATATGAGTGCCCAAGCGACCAAATGCCTAAAGTTCGGCTGCACAAACATACATTTAGCCTATAGTTTTTATTTAGAAATTTAACTTTAAAAGTATATAAATTAGCCTATTCCAAACCATCAGAGTTTTCCTTTTCATTAGTGTCAACTGTTCTTTTCGGCCTACCATTATGAACGTGGGATTTTCAACTCGCTCATCCCTTTAAACACTAATTATAACATACAGATTTTCGTTACAGGAGCCTTTAGAGAATTACTAGCTGGATCTATCTCAATTATTTCTATTCACAACATTATGGTGACAAGGATATCATAATTTACAAATTGGTGTTTTAATTTATTATGCTAATGCCAGGCAGTATATATCTCCATCATATCCTATTCGTGGAGTCCTCGTGCTGCTTCGCTAGCTAACTTGCTTCACTCCCGCAGATATTGTGGATCAGCAAGATATTGTTCTAAGCAGGCTGCAAGAACCACCACCTTCTGCTCTCCATATTATGTTCTCTAGTTTAGCACAGAAGTTCTTGTAAAACTGCAATGACAAGCCGACATCGCAAAAACCCACCATTATTAATTAATAGAAAATATGCAACTAATTGCATCAGATGCTATTACCAAACAATAAAATTGAAACAACTACGGATAAGAGAGTGAGAACTGAAAAATCAACCAATAGTAGACAATTTATTCTCTGACCTTCCAAGTCGATAAGTACATGAACACTAGGGTTTACCTATGTTATTGCGTCAGTGGGTCTGCGTGGTGCAACCATCATTCATACCGGAACAAAGCTGGTATAAGGGTCATTAGCCACGAACAATGGTTGTTTAATTCATTTAATAGTTAGTGAGATTCCAAAATATACCATGCCAACTATTGAAATGGACAGAAAACAAGGGGAGGACTATCAAGCTGAAGAAACAAGAGGGCTAAAAAAGATATAATGGTTAACCGACCTAGTTTTGCAAAATATCATCATTTATAAAGGGATTGCCTAGTCAAGGGATTAGTCTCATCTAAAAGCACACGGATTTTGTTATCAATTAAGAGTTTTGATCCCATTGATGGACAGGTTCTTTGATAAAAAAAATCATACATGCCAATGGCCTTATAACTATGCATGCAGCATTATTTGACGATGAACGGACAAAAAGTTGGGAGTGATGAAGCTACCTTGTGATATTCAAGAGTATCACCAGAAGCCTTTCGGACATCTACCATGAAAAGCGATGGTGCAACTTCAAAAACCTGTGCGAACAAACAAATAAGTTAGAAATGGTGTTCCTTCTGAAGCCAAAAATTCTAGGTTCTATCAAAACAGAAAAGCTTTGAGAGAGCAAGAGCGACAAACAGACAAACGGTACAATCAAACAAGTTACCTCTAGGACAACTGCAAAGTGTCCTGCCTTATTTGCAGAGACTCCTTCTAGCCTTGTCTGTGAGAATAAGTACTTATTAGAATAAATAAAGATATTCCAACTAAACATTGCAAATTAATACATGACAATCCAATTTCTAAGGAGGAGATTTCTTAAAAGAAACTTCTTGTGGGTGCATCCTAAGTAGTTTCCTTCATTAATTCCTTGTTTGAGCTTTCTTTTGACAAGAACTCTAGCACTTTCTTCCATTACTATAGAGAAATGGCAGCACTAAAAAGATGGCATTGTTGATAGAACCTTAAGAGATGGTCATTTTCAAAAACAAATTGAGGGGGAAAAACTCAATTAGACCAAACAAAAACAACAACCTAAAAGCCCAAATTATCAGTAAAAAATAAGACTAAATTTTAAACTATAACATGCTCTCCCAGGAAAAGTGCATTGAGGTTAAAATGATGTAATAAATGCAGGCCCAATTTAAACCTTAAAACTAAAGATTATCATAAGAGTCCGATTGATGATGAAAAACGCCTTGACGTTAAGGAGATGGTTATTTCTTTACATCAATCAATTGTGCATCTGTTAGCTGTATCTAGTGGAGACAGTATTAAAAATTCCATGCAAAGAACATGTAGTTTTGCTGATGTGAATTCAAATACTCTCACCAATTAAGGGAGACCACTATCATTCATGTCAATAGTTAGAAATGAATTTGAAATCGAACACCAAAGAAGATGGCCATAGTTCACACAACTAATGAGATAAACCATAAAAATTGATAAAATTGAAAGAATTTGACATAACTGGAAAACAAAACTATGATATTCAAGAGTTCTTGAAGTTATTGACTTCAACAATATAGGGAAGCAACTTAATTGCAATCCATCGTGCTAACAAAGATTTTACATCACGTTAACTCTAGTTCCAAATGCTCAATCTATCTGTTAGACCAAAAAGTAAAAATAATTTGGATATGTGAGATGAAGGATCTATATTCATTTTGATGGGATAAACTGAAAGTAACAGTTATAGGGTTAGAGGAACTACAAAAAAAAGTGTCATGCAGTTAGCTCCCAAAGGAGAAAGGCTCCCACTCGAGCTCTTAAGAGTCAACCAGTTAGGAAATCAAACAGAACAAAAAGGATATGGCACTTTCTAAACTAGAGGGACCACTATCATTAAAAAGGGCAAATAATTCAGCATCATAGCTGGGGAATTGCGTTGTACACTTGGATAAAAAATTCAAGAAGTTGGATGAGAATGAGGCATCAGTAAACTGTACCTTGTAGTTACGTGTATGAACCTTAAGACTCATAGATTCTGCAACGGTTTCAATAGTTGAAATTATATCTTTTGCTGGTTTGCGGGATACAAATCGCGTTTGCCGCCTCACATAATCCTGCCAACAGAAAATACCATCAGTGAATCTGCACTGAATCACATAACCATGCAATTATGCGGGAAACAGACAAGGAGAAAAAGGAGACCGCATTGGTGGAAGAGAAGAATCACAAAAGATATCCTAATAGATGGAAAGTTCAGGCCCTTCACATTATCAAGTCTTTGTAATTTCTTATTTCTTTCTTATTTCTTATTTCTTATATAAATAGGTTACATGTTATCCTATAGAAATTTAAACTTGAAACCTCTTGCCATCATCTGCAGATCTAAACTATACCAAACAGCAGAAGCAAATTGGTTTCAGTTCAATTTTTCATACAGCCCGTCCTTGTAGCTAACTAACAAATGCATGGCCTATTAGTAACTGTCTGATGTGTCACATGTTTACATGTATCAAATATTTCAAGAAGTTATAGACATTCTGACCAAATTCAGCCAGTTATGTTTATTCAAATAAATATTCAGCAGGAAATGTGAAAATCTGTAGAAAAATATCATAAACAGAGAAAATTTAGCACTCTGGGCAACGTGGTACATATACCATACATATATCAATCATGTTATGGTGGATCAGTCATATCCGGTGGCTATAATAGTTAAGAATATAATGCCACACCTGACGCCTGTCAAATAACACTGACAGATTCAATCCTTGGGACAAGGTGATCATCTCAAAGGCGTTCATTATAAGCGGCGACACTTCACTATTTTCTGACTGCTCTGCTACATATTTATCCTGAACCAGCCAGCACACAACCACCATTCACAAAGATAAATGAATTAATAAAGGCCAAGACAGAGGTATCAAAAGCCAACAGGCTACAATAAGGTACCCCAGCGAAAGGGAGAGGGAAACTTAAGAAATAATGGCAAACCTCAATATCATCAAAAACTGCACGAACATCATCTAAATCCACTTCTTCTTTATCACTTTGTTTGACAGGCACATAGTTTTTCCGAAACCATGAATGCTTTTTAATTCCTTCAATTGTTATACGCTGCATTAAGCAAAACCAAGTAGAGACATATAGTTTGCAATTTATATATAAGTTCCCGTTTTCTCAGGCGATTGACAATATGAATTGAATGACCATGGTCATGACAGACTATGATTAGAAAGTTGTATAACATCTAATGCATACATTTGAAAGTAAGTAGAAGCTTCAGCAGTAATATGTTGAATGAGCTTTGACAATCTTGTTGAACATAAATTATATTTTATTTCAGTTATTATCTGTAAGTACTCTCGAGTAACATCATGTGTGACCATCTACGACCCTACCAACTACAATTATAAATAAATAGTTAATTCTTTTTTAAGAATACAAGGCCAATTAAATGCAATAAATTTGAATTATATATGGTGGGAGACCCAAGGGAAAATAAGTGTAATACTGATATGTAATAGCTGTTCGTTAAAACTTGCTTCTATAAGATTTAATCTGAACATTTGCCTCTACCAAAAAGATAACTTCCAAATTTCAAATCCTCGAAAACAGAAGGCTTCAAAGTGAACAAAATTAAAAAAATGATTGTTGAAAGTTTGTTACTGCCTACCACATGGGTCAAATCATGAGGAGATTTGGTTCATCAATTGTTTTCTAAGAAAACTCATGCAAAGAGAACAGCATTGTTCACGTTTAGCAAACAAGATTCAACTGATTAAACTTTAACCATATGCAAAATAATGAGATTCCCAATCACACCGGACCTGAGCAAGTAAAATCCAGTCTTTTTTCATAGCCTAATCCAGCCCAAAGAGTAATTTAAGCTTCAAACTATCTGATTCAAGCACTAAAAAGTATGGCACGTGAATTGTTTCTTTTCTTCTGATTAAAAGCCATGCAGACATAGAAATTAAAATACTTACAGTCTTTGGATTGGGAACAAGTATCTTGTCTATCAAACTCTTGGCGCCAGATGAAAACCAAAATGGACAAGAATATTCTGCAGCATTTATCTGCACATCAAACAGTTTTATGCGTTTAAAATACATTTCTGTAATTTCTGAGTATCCACAGAATTGACATTTATCGTCAAGAAGCAGTTACTGTGGGAAAGATGAAGATAAAAAGAAAGGTTCCTCTGAATCTATGCATGCAGACATGACAAGAACAAGGCACAGATCAAAAACTCATATTTGGAACTGAACCTGCATAATGTGATGCAACAAGATATTCATAGAAGGCTATTACCTCAGAACAACAAAACAGCTTAACATCCAAAAATGATATTGAAGAAAATGGACGAGCGAGATAGAAAATAATATTTTAAATGTAACCTATTTGATTTATCCAAAACATGTTAATGCAAGCTAACCTTTTTGTACAACGTAGGCAGGTCTACTTCATCAAATGGAAGATATCCAGCCATTAGAACATAGAGAATGACCCCACACGACCACACATCAGCAGCTGCCCCATCATAACCCCGATGGCTGATTACCTGATAAAGGGTCCTTATTGTTAAAAACTATTAAGAAACAGAGACACATATTTCACTTGCGTTGCTAACTGGACAATGTAAAAGGTCATAGAAATGCATCTACCTTGTATTAAAACAATGATCAAGTAACAAACACTAGTGATCAATCACATAAAAAATGATTACCAACAAAACTATTAATAAGCTGAAACCAACGGATAGAAAAAATAAGACATCATCATAAATTAAAGTTTACACATAAGTACATGACAGCTGAGTGATAATGGTTCTATAACTTAAAAATTAGGTTATGTACAGTTTACAATTCAGTAGTTCTCTCCATCCTCATTTAGCACCCCTTTACAGCTGCAGCAAGATATCAATATCTAACCTCTGTCAATACTCATATCCGAAACAAACAAAAATCACTTGGGACTTCTTTAACTTTTAATGTGGTTAAATGTTGAGAATATCCTGCATTAGACTTAGTTAGAGACCTAACAGTTTGATTTTTGGATGAATTAATTATTTGACATGGTATCAAAATCTCTATAATCGCTAGGGTTCGATCTTTTGCAGTATAGTTGTAAAAGCGCGAGGCGCACGTAAAGCGCAGAGGGCCACATGTAGCCTTAAGCACGCCTGAGGAACGCCTAGATGAAGATGGTCACCCAAGGTTTCTTAGGCGCACCACCCTCGCTTTTCACTTTTCTAGCGCCTAGCCGCGCTTTTGAAAACTATGCTCGGCACCCCATTTAAATAGTTAATATTTAAGATCCAAAGTAAAGTGAGTTCGTACTTGTTCACGCTTCAAATTTAATAAACATCCGCGTTTGGAGAGTGTTAGAAACCTAATAATTTGAACTTTTGGGTGAACTTGTCATTATACACACTTAAAACTACAATTCCTAATATAAGTTTCTCGTCATTAACAAGTTCCAATAACTAGCCAAAATGATATCAACATGGGCAAGCACCAAGGTTCCCATGACAAAAAAACTCCCATCGAATGAAATGAGTCACAGTGCACTTCATGTGAGACAGTTATAGTGGAGTCTAGGACCAACTAATTCTTGAAAGACTGACGTGAGCCTAGCATTAAATCATGGCCAACCATGCGGTTATGCGGAGAAGCATTGCTCTCGTATGGGATCATGAATTGACTAAATGAAGTTGCTTATTATGTGTTTGGTTCAAATGAACTCTATGAAATTTACTGGAATTCATTTATAAATGAGCATTATCTATTTTTTAAATTTAGTAAAATTGATTATATTTATGCCAATGAATTTATTTGCAAATAAAACAAATTTTAATAGAATGAATTGAACCAAATAGGGATACTGTAGAAGAAGGTGTATTTATATATAAATGAAAGACCTGTCAAATTGAGAAAGCGCAAAAGTTTTATCTCATAGAAAAAGAAAGAGAGGGAAAGAGCAGATAACATCTCATAGAGGTTGCATCCAAGCAGAGGAACTCGAATGAAAATTTAGAATGAGATGGTGAAAACCAAAAATTGACTCTTATTTAGAAAAGCAAAAGACAGTTTCAAGGCGTAAGAGAACGTATCATGTCATGTATTTATAATTGCTTTATGAGTGTGTACCTCAGGTGCAACATAATTTGGGGTTCCACATGTTGTATGAAGAAGTCCAACTCCCTGCACATGCATAAAAAATTTCATGTGCATACACTCAAAGATAAGCTATAACATTACAATTAGTGGAAAACTTGGTGTTACTTGAGCCAAAAGTAGGAATTTCATGCTTAGTTGCTTACTTGCTGAGGCAGCGCACTCAGTCCAAAGTCTGAAACCTTCAAATTCCCAAAAGCATCTAGAAGAAGGTTTTCAGGCTAAACAAAGAAATGTCTTTATCAAGAAAGAATCCTGAAGTCACGCATCAAAGGTAATAACTCATATGGGTAGAATATATATGCTCACCTTCAGGTCTCTGTGGTACACACCCTTACTGTGACAATGAGCAACTGCATCTACAAGCTGCTGAAAATATCGCCTTGCGTCATTTTCATGAAGTCTTCCATGGTTAACCTATGCGGCAAAAGGTGGAAAATGTTAACATTTACAATGCTCAATGAAGGATTAGCATATAGCAGACGACAACAATAAAACAGCTATTTGCTAATATAATTAAACCACAGTTCAATCCCAAATATCTCTGCATGTACTATTGCAAGAAGGGGTTTTCTGTTTTGTCATTTCCCAGACTTTATCTGGATTAAAATATGTTCAAGGATTCAATAATCATGCTGTTTTGCTGCACAACTTATTTACTTCGAAATGCCTTATTTTTCATAAGTAGCCAGCAACTATAACCTTGTAGAAACATAATAATGGAGTAACTAAAAGTCAAATTCTTTCAATAAATAGTTAAACTTGTGCATATCCAAACATGCTCATATAAGGAACGCAAGACAAGGATGAAGGACCTCACAATTTTATCATATAATTCTCCTCCAGTAACAAACTCGAGAATAATATATATCTTCGTCCGGCTTGCCAAAACCTAGGAGTTCAACCATGTCAGCAACATCAAATTTAACCCAAAAAATTTGAAAAACTAATCATAAAAATTAAAGAAAAAACAGAATTAAAAAAGAAAAGCAGCATTATACCTCATGTAATATAACTATATGCTTGTGTCTAACAATCTTCATGATAGATATCTCTCTCTTTATCTGTAACCAATAATTAAACATAACTGTATCATGATTAATTATTAACTCATCATCTATAAGCATAATTAAAGAATAATTGAATACCTGATCAACCATTTTATGCTTAAGAATGGTGCTCTTAGCCAAAACTTTCATGGCAACGCTTTCTCCAGTTTCCATATTTTGAGCAAATTTAACCTTCGCGAATGTTCCTTCTCCGATTGTTCGACCGACTTCATATTTACCTACTTTTCTCGATACTTTTTTCATTTTTGCGTTTTATCTATCCTTTAATCGCATTTCACAAACAAAAATTCACCGCGATTTCTGCAATCACAATAATTAAAAATTAATCAAAGAGAAAGAGCACGAGGCATAGATAAATAAATAAAAAAGAAAGGTAAAGATTTGTTTTACCGTAAAGCAGAAATAAATTAGATGGCCGGCGGTGGACAGTGGAGTTGTGGTTAGCTCCGGCAAGGTGGTGTCGCGGAGAAGAAAATTAGAAGAGAGCGTCTAAAAAGAATGGATCAGAAGATGGAGTTCGGGTACCGGAGCTACCAAATGAAAGAGCTGACTTATTATTGAAATAAATAAATAGAAAGGTGACGTAATAAATTACCAACTTTTGTCTTGTTTATGCTTTATTTATTGCTTTTCTTGTGACTGTTGCTCTGTTGTTGACCCTTGTCGACCAAAATTAGAGTTTGCTGCTTGCTCTTTATCAATTACTATAAAAAAAGAATCGGACAAAACAAAACGTTCATTTTACACCCTTAATTTTTTTTAACCGGCATACACCAATAGGGAGAGACTGAGATAAGCATGGAGATTAGAACGTGCATCATGTTAAACAATCCGATATATCGAAAAAGAATAATATCTTGATGTAATTCGGCCTCTCCATTTAGAAGTTTCCGAGTCGTTGTATCGGAAACTGCACGTGTGTTTAACAGACTGGAGGGAACCACAAAAGATTTTCTGACCCAAGATAATGTTTTTTGTGTGATACGCACTTGACACCCAACTCGAGGCATAACAAAATTTGCCAGCTCGGCAAACTGAAAGTGTGGACCAAGAAAAGATATAAAGGTTTGCATCGGTAAGTCTATATAAAACATCTTAAGTGCAAACCCTTAAGATACTTCTTTCTCACCTTTATTCTTTTTATAGTTTTTTCTTTTTTTTTTCTCCCACTAAAATGATACTGACTTGAGCGTCGGAGCAAACAGACGGAGAACTCCTCTGACGTTCCATCTGACCTCTGTTTCTTTATTTTCCGTGCAAGTTAACAGCTCGGAGATCCTCATGGTGCTTCAATGATTTATGAAAAGAGACTATAAAAATCTTTAGACATCATAAAATGTCTTCGCATCATATACATTTGACATTTTATTTTTAAAAGAACAATGGATATGTACGGCTTAACAGATACATGTCTAAAGGTATAAGAGTTTTTCTTACATAACTATTGTGTCATGTCATATTTAAAACAAGTCTGAGCATTTACAATATAAAAGCTTTTAATTTTTTTTATTATATATTCCACATGACTAACGTATTATCGGTTTGTTGCACAAGTAACATAGATTGTTTGTTGTACATTTTTTCCTAAAGGCAAAACCACTTATTGAAGAACCAGATAGAATTGGCCGGTCGAACCGGTTAAACATATTCCGACATGCCGTCCCTCCCAGTTAACCTTTAACCTCTAAGAACCGGAAGCTAGTCTAACCGGTTTGGACCGGATAGAATCGGAGAATTAGCAAACCGGATTGAACCGCGGATTGGACAATTTTATCTTATTTTTTCATAAAGAATAAAAATCACCAATTGAAAAATAAAGTTTCGATTACACAATAACAACTGCTCAGATCTGTTTATGAAAATGTTAATTTAATTAGTTAGATTCTATATTTACCGATTTAGATTGCTAAATAATTGGGTTTAAAAAATAAATTAAAGAAAAATAGTATTAATATTTGCCATTTTGTTGTGTATAGATATTTTGAGTGAATATGTGCTTCTCATTGAATGCTCTATGATTTTATCCTAGCTCTAAGTAAACTCTAATAAAACTCTTGTCCTCTTCAACTATTAAAAGCATATTAAGTTTTGGTATTCTTTAAACGCGTGTTTCTGACGGTGGATCGTTAAAGAAACACCAAAAATGTGAGTAATGGCAGAAGGAGCATCAACAATCAAATTGTCAATTACCGATTTTTTCTTTTCTCGATATGAGTCGGATTTGTATCAATTTTAGATCAAACTAGTTTTTTTTTTGAAATCAGATCAAACTAGTTGAACCGACCAATTTTTACAATAATAAAAGCAATGGCCTAGACTTTATATTTATGCTATATTGTAATTCTGAACTTAAAATATACTTTCAACATAACTTTGACATGGATTCATAAGCTTCAAACAATGTGTACAATAATGATTTTCTCCATATGAGGTATTATTTATTTAATTGACTTTACAGTTTACATGTCCCCCTCAAAACCGTCAATTTCTTTAAACCTTTTCAATTCTCTTTGAACACCATTTACTTTGCCAAAAACGTTACTATAACATTTGTTATGCCAACAATGTTACAATAATCAAAACTTCTAATTTTCCTTTTAAAAACACTCTAAAATGCCATTTATTACGTAAAAAGATGTACACACCAACAATGACATATGCTCTTCTATATATTTCCTCCACCATCCATTCCACATACAAAACTTGCATTTAGCTGGAACATATGAGGTGTTTGCTCAAATAAATCTGATCCCAGAGATAAAGTCTATCCAAGCAATTTTCATATCTTTATGTAGACTTGTGCTACATATGTGAAAATCAGGGGTTTAATTGGTTATATCAAGATTCTTAATTAACTGTAACTGTTCGTGTTTTCTTAGCTACTTCTTCCCTTTCTATCACGTTTTTCTTTTAGATGATAATAAGAATTTCTGACAAACCATTAATTGTTTCATTGAAGCAAGAGATACTGAGCTTATTAATTGAACAAAACTTCAATCGTTTTTCCATCCATAATTGGTAAGTCGTTCTTTCATCCATAATTGGTAATAGTTTTTTTGCTACTTTGTGAATTTCAAATGATAAAAGTGCTACTATAATCTTCTTTACATTTAGCAAAAACGTTAAACGTAAAATTTCATTAGTTGTGATAATAATTCGAGTTTCTATTAGTTGTTAAACATTTGCATATTTTTGTCCAAATATGCATGTATAAATAACTAATCAGTTTATATATATCTCACTAGGTATGTGCATATGTTCATTTGATGTATTTGTTCATAAGACTGATGAACTCAATAAGTAGTTGCAAAATGCTTAAATGACTCCACATATTTGGATATACAATTTGCTTGTAACTAAAATTATATTTATATTATATGGTTACTATAGAATTTAAAATTAAATATATTTACATTCTATGTCTTATGTTTGTATCTTGTAGAATCTTTTTGATAAGAAAATTTCACGAAACAAAAATCGAGCTACCATTTGTTTTACTAGACATATTGTGTATATGTATTCTGATGATTGATTTTTTTTATTAATATCTTAGAAACATACTCCTTCCGTCCCAAACCAATAATCTCAAAATTGGTTTGAATTTGATTAAAATTCAAATCTAATAAATCTTGCAATCCAAATTTTCAAATAAAAAACATGGATTGAGATTTCCCAAGCTCAAATGAACTTGAGGGGTGAAGTTCATTCAATCTACACCATTTATTATCAAATGGATGGAATAAATAAAAAAAATATAGTTTTAATTAAATTGATCTACACCATTCATTTTATAATGAACGGTGTAGATCGCAAACTTCATTCCCTCAAGTTCATTTAAATGTGAGGGAATCCTATTTCAAAATTGAAATCCAAATTCATAACTATTCAAATGCATCATTAAAGAATTTGCTATTAATTTGAGATCTTGCATTTCTATCGTGATCGGGTGGACTTGGAAAAGGTATTATTTCTTTATCGTTATCTTTTTTTAGGAGTAATGTCATAAAAATTCATCAATTTTATATATTTTCTCAATTTAAACATGCCTTTAAAAATTTGTCATAAAAATACATCAACTTTTATTCATTGGTGTAATTTACTGGGATGGAGGCCATTTATTCATTGCTGTAATTTACTGAGATGGATGCCATTTTTAACTAATGAGTGAATGTCACGTCAACACCGTGCATGGATTGGCACTACAATATTTTAATCAAATTTTTGCGTCTCCTTATGCCAGTTCTTTTGTGCATCTTACAGACGATAATTGGATGGATTTTCTATCAATTAGTGACATTGAAGACCAGAAATAAATATCGGTAGCATGGGGAGGGACATTATCTTGAAGCTACAAAAATAAATATAGGAGACCGAGTTCTTCCAAAACTATTGAACTACAAAGAATGCCTTATTTAGGACAATTTGAAACATTTGGCACATTGGCAAAAATATTCAGGTCAAGTTGAATTTTTCGGTATGAAAGAGGTTGCTTATTCACGGGTTTGTTAGGGTTAGGATCCTCCAAGGCTTTGCGGACCTTTAGGATATCAATGTGTCTGGATGGTTTAGGTTGGTTTAAACTACCCTCACCTTCGAAAATTAGTATAAAACTCTTTGTCATTCCAATTCTATAACTACTTGTCTTATCCATATTTTGATCTAAACGAAGGTTGGGGTAGTAGACATGCTGATTACAATATGGGCAGCACCAAGACGGCCTCGTTGAATTCATATCGATAAAGTTTCTAAAATCAAAATACTTAGAAAACAGGAATGAGACAATGAACTTATTAACGGCAATTGGCAAGGCCGGGAAAAACCATTAAAATACACCGACAACCACAACATCGTTATCGATATCGACATCGTATAATTGATTTTAAGATTGTTGGTAAATCGAAATATGTTATCTTCTCAAATAAGATTCTCACAGTTGAATGTTTCCATTAGACAACCAAACAACCACGGTTAATATTATTCTTAACAAGTTCATAATGAAGCTTTGAGGGAACCAATAAAAAAGAGTTAATGGCACACAAATCCACCGGCTTACAAAGGATAATGATCACAACAATGAAATGCTCCATGTGCCGCGTGCATCATTAAACATATATCTTTACTAGTACATTCACCCTCGCGTTGCTTCGGGGTTTAAGAAAGGCAATGAGTATTTTAAACATAAAATACACAGATAAACCAAATAATCAAAGCACAATTAAAAATATAGTCTCCTAATCAATAATCATAATGCGATATCAAGTCCAATTCCAATAAAAATATTTCGTTAAAAATAACCTAGCATTAAAACCATTTATTACAAATAAGCAAATATAACAAATGCTCTCACTTTGCTTCTGGAGGAGCATAATTAGATGAAATATCAAATATTAATATTTTAAAAATATCAAATATTCTCAAGTTAAGTCAATTTTCACCAATACTTTTAAAAATACTAATTTTAGCCATTTTTAGTATATATATTTTAATTTTAACCAATCACTCTTTTAAAAACAATCAATTCATTTCAATTATGAGCATTTTGTAATATACATTCTATTATTAATAAATATTTTCAAATAACTCTAACCAAGCAAAGGATTATTTAGAAATCAAAGCACAATTAAAATCACAACTACCAAATCGATATTCATGATGCAACATTAAGTTGGTTCTGATCAAAATACAATGTTAAAAACATCCAGGCATTGAAATTCATTTATTACAATAAGCAAACATAACAAAAGCATAGCTAAGGCAATCATTTAGTCGTGCTTCATCTTCTTAACATCTTGAGAAGCAGACGGCGAGCCTCCATCAGTAAATTGGATTTCACGACGAATTTTCGAAGGCGTTGATGGAGCGAGACCGCTGCGGGTAAGAAGCTGTGAAGACTGAGAAGCCGGCGGGCTTGGAATATCTTTCTTTGGGAGGTCCAAATTCTTGAAAATGTGGACAACTTTGAAAGACATCTCAGAAGAATCTTGGATACGATCGCTCATGCGTAATTGAAACACATGCGTGCGTCCACAAATCTTGTTCATCAACGGTGGAACTTCATGTCTATCCTTCGCCATGATGGACAAAGTTAAAGCAGGCAACCCAACCAAATCAGAGGCCAAATTTCCAAAAACTATGAACGGCACTACTCCGGTCCCATCTTCTGCTATAACTGTCAATCTATACCTGTTCAAATAAACAAAATATGTAAATATAAATGTCAAACTGTATGCAAGAGAAAATGAAAATCAATGCAGTAATAAATTTGAATACCATGGGACAGGCATAATTGTCAAAGGACCACACTTTTTGCAGTACACATTCTGGTCGTAAGTTTGGACGCCACTCTTGCACTTGGGACATGCCCGGTACCACCAGCCGTCAGTTGGATCAATTTCCTTGATGAATGCTTCACACGTATATTTGGTATCCTATCAAAATAATAGTGCAGTACATTAGATTGAGTATAATAGCACAATTATGAGTGGTCATGTAATTAAATGGTTGCTAACTATAAATATTTCGACAAACTGAAGCATTATTGCAAGTAATACCTTGTCAGTGTGAAAATCAAGCTGAAGTAAACCCGCAATTGTCATGCGATTCTCTGTCTTCTCAATTTCTGGATCGGCCAAAGGAGCCGAGTCTTTCATAACAATTTGCAATTCAGTCGGCGGGTTCGGCAAACTATATTATTAAGAAAAGACCATAACTTAGTTAATTGAGATATGAATAAACATTATTAGGAAAGTAAAATAAAAAATTAACATGAATCAACATGCATACCTCGCAACAAACAATTCAAACTCTGGCAATTCAGGATTAATAAAAAAATTTGTCGCTGAAGTTCCGCTCAACATGGCCTTATCTAAAGTAACAATGTAGTTAGACCAAAAACCATAATACATAGTTTGTTGTAATTAAATAATTACCGTATGTGGATTTCACTGTAACAGCAGCAATGACCATGATTATCGGTCCTTCCTTAGCACACTCGACCACATAATCTTCAGGAAAATTGATAGCTGTTTTTTCCCATAATGTTATTTCGATTCGCTCAGAGCTATCATATAGACAAAATAACATTAAATACAAAATGGCAACATCTTGTGAAGTGCAAGAACATTTTATTGCTGTTAGAATAATTATAAATAGGAGTATAAATGGAATGCGTTTGTGTATACAAAATCAACAACTGAGAAAGATTAAGTGACTAATGCTAGCGACCAATTTCAATTTACCTTGCATCTTGGATGACTAAAGTACGCTTGCTTTTTATCGCATTAGATATGCGAATTCTTTGGACATTTTCCATCATAACCAACTGTCCGACGGTGTCTATAAAATGTGCAACACAGTGTTAGTCCACAAAAACAACCATGGGATAATTTAAATTATGGTAAAACAAAAAGTAAACACGCACCGCATAAATAATCTATAAGCCCGACACGTTGACGCAAATCATCAAAAGAAAGTAAATTGAAGTTGTCAAAAGGAATTGGCATAGTAAGATCTTCAATAGGGCGCACAGTAGCATTTGGGAGCAAGCGGATACGAAAAGGATGGCAACTTATGCGGTAGCTATTCTGAGCTGGCACAATTATAAAACCGGAAATAGCATAAATACTGCCTTCAACCAGCAAAGGGCGAAACCTGTCAGCTAAATGCTTGCTCACTGTGCCCTGAATCGTGTCCCCCTTAATAATAAGACAAATAAAAAAAATCAATTTGTAGTGCAGCAAAATGCATGATACTTTTTCTATAACAAAATATGTAAACAAACCTTAGCGTCAATAAGAAGGAATTCGAAGCTAAAAATGGCATCAGCATTGTGCGGATTAGTGAAATCCCAAGCTCTGGCAACCCTTGCGACTAACCTAACATTTTTAGTATCCTTTGCGATGGAAGCAATTTCAATTGACGCCATAATAAATAGCTACATTTAAAGGACAAACAAATGTCACAAAAAATCATAATAATTGTTGCAATATTTCAGAGTACACAACATTTTTAGTAAAATGCGAGTATGTGTTGTTTTCATCTGCATCATGTCTATGTATAAGGATACCTATACCATTTTCATTCGTAACTCTAGACAAAGCAACGTACAATTGACCGTGGGTAAAAACCGGATGGTCCAAATAAACACCTATTTTTTGTAATGTTTGACCCTGACTTTTATTAATTGTCATACAATAACACACTTTTACTGGGAATTGACGTCTTTTCAAAGTAAAAGGCCATTTCTTATCTGTAGTAGACAGAACAATGCGAGGAATGAAGACTCGATCCCCCGCATACGAACCTGTCACAATCTCAGCTTCAATAACGCGAACACCTAACTGAACTACTAACAATCTTGTCCCATTGCATAAGCCAGCTGAGGGATTTAAATTACGCAGCAACATAATTGGTGTGTGTACTTTTAATTTCAACTCGTATTGGGGAAACCCATTAAAATGCAGTGTATTTAAGAATTCAATGGGATAGAGCATAAGTAGTTCTTCTAAGTTAGGAGAATTATTACAAATGCTATCACAACTATAATAAATTTGCTCATGTGTCGGTAACAATTGAAGCATTGCAGAATTAATTTGATCTGCGACGTCGTTTCTAGGACATACAATTGCCCTTTCTTTTAGATAAACACAATCGGCGTATCGTGTTTCAAAATTTGTATAAACATAATTAATAATACTATTAATAGGGTCATCTATATAGTCGACTATAAATTTCATAGGTATTTCGATCCAGTTATTTTCCTCATCAAATAAATCTATTTGTTGTGACTTAATTCTGCCATCTCCTATGGAAAGTAACCAATCTGGGAATGAGATGTCAGATAATGGAGCAGCTGCACTTTGGGAGTCGACAACGCGCATATTCCTACTCAATCTATGAACTTTAAAATAATTCCATATGTACGATTTAGTAATGGAAGCATCTAGTATGTCTTCCTTCATGCCTTGTGGAACAACATGTAGTATTTGACGAAAATCCCCCCCCAAGACCATTGTTTTTCCTCCAAAAGGTAGGTCGCGCACATTTTCATCCGATGAAGATAAGATATCACGAAATGATCTATCGACGGCTTCAAAACAATGGCGATGATTCATTGGCGCTTCATCCCAAACTATTAGCGCAGCTTGTTTTATTAATTCTGCCAACTGGGTACCTTTTTTAATCTCACAAGAGGACCGATCGTCTAAATTTATAGGTATTTTGAAGCGCGAATGAGCGGTTCTACCGCCTGGTAATAGCAAGGAAGATATGCCGGAAGATGCTACAACTAATACAATTTTTCCTTCAGCTCTAAACCTGTAAATTATTGCTTGATATAAATAGGTCTTTCCTGTACCACCATGGCCATAAATAAAAAATTGCCGACCATCACCAATCAAGACAGAAGCGATAACATCGTCGTAGATCACTTTCTGATCAACATTTAATGTCGACGCCATAGCATCGTGCCTTGATTGAATATCAAACAAATCAAATGTCAACTCCTCTATAACTAACTTATTCGTTGAATCTGCGCTTGCAGCGCTTGTGGGCATTGGTAAATTATAGTCTGCTAGAGACCCTCCATTGCGATTTAGCAATTTTTCCAACTCTATAAGGACACAATTTCGTAACAAATCATCTGACAAATGCATATTAGGTATGCCTAAACGCATGCGCATATTGTACTCAATATCATCTACAAAATTACGCCAAAATGCATTAAATAGTTTGGTAGGGTCTCCAACGTCGCAAAAAATTATTAAAATAACAAAAAGTCGACGCATTTGTTCAGATGAGGCTCATAACACAGATTCTTCTAAAACATGCATCCATTCCTTATCATCGCCAAGTAACCCGTAAGCCATGCATGTTGCTTGAAAAGTTAGATATTGAATTCCATTAATGGTTTTAAGCTCCTCAAAATTCCTTGGGCCCCTCACCAAATTCAGCAACATTCTCAGGTAGTATAGTTCTCCGGCATTCGGATGAACATATGTAAGGCGTCCTATGCTACGACCTCGTTTTCGCTTACTCCATAGCTTATCTTTTGAATTCCAAGTCCATTTAGTGGGAAACTCCGCATATGTCAGAGTTCGAGCATCGGGGAAAGTCAAATTAGCTTCAAACCACTCGGTCAACATTGTTTTTTTAATGGCTTCATTTTGATATAGCTGTCGGATCCCGACTTGGCCATTAAAAAATATCGAGTTCATATTAGGTAAGTGAACAACCAAGCGTTCAACAGCTGGTTCACGGTGGTGTATAGGAAATTCAAAAATTCTCCATGCTGCCTCACAAGGTGATATATATCGACAGTCAAGAAAATTCTTCACTTCATCGCGATGCTCAACGTTTGTCGGGCTACTTAGGTTAGGCGCATTATCCGTCTCAAGAACAGCGCGGATTCTATCCGAACCTTTGCTAATATACTTGAACAAATATTTTACCAATGAAGAGTAACAACAAAACTCAACATTTAAATGAGCTACAAAGTCTGTCAACAGTTTTGGATTGTATGGAACAACGAATCGATTATCTAGCTTAATACCATTCTTCTCAAAAAAAAGTCCCATCATCTCTCCGCCTGTAAGTGGCAAAGCCTTTTTGATCTAAAAACGTTGTTGGTGTAAATTTCTTTGGGTAATGCTTCGAACATCGACCATTACGCATGCAAGGGCATTTTTCATTAAGTGCACCACACGGACCGTGGATCATAAATTTAGTGACTAAGGCATGACTTAAGGGATCAGTGATAGGATCTGGCAATTCCGCACTAATGAAAGTGTCAATCTCATTTACAGTTAAAGGCTTTTTCTCTCTTGGTAACCATATTAGGCAATGCACGTGAGGAAGACCACGCTTTTGGAATTCAACTGTATACAAAAAGGCAGACACAGGTCCAAAATACTTTCCGCCTTTGATATCCTTACTAAATTGATCAACTTTAAACTTGAAAACACGGGCCACGATATCAGGGCGGTCCTCAACCTTTTGACCTTCTATGACAGTAAGCATCTGTTGTATCTCAACCCACGCAGGATTGCATGTAAATGTCACAAATAGGTCCGGATGCCCATAGAAACGACATATTGTCATTGCATCATGATAATGTTCCATCATATACCTAGGACTTCCAGTATAAGAAGCTGGCAAGATAACGCTTTTACCTATATCGGTGCTGTTTGTATCACCACGGTAAAATGCATCTCGTATCCCAGTATAAATTTCCGAGCGCAAGGCAGTTTGATTTCTTTTAATAAAATCCAATCGCTCTTGTTCTATACACGTGAAGGCATCTACGATGAATTGCTGAAATAGCCTACCACCACGCAGTAATGCAGACTTGTCTAATGCACGTTGTTGAATGTAGTATGCGTAATATTCGCGCATAGTCACATACTGGCATTTAATTTTTTTTGGAGAGGTAGTTGGAGAGTACTTAATGTCAACCATGTACCCACTTTCGCCATAAGGAAATAACATAGGAAACTGCATTGCCATAAAACTTGGATGCAGAGAGCTAATACGACGCAGTGTGCCAGTCTTGTACTCAACGACAATGTCCCTATTTTTATCGTAGTATCCAAAATCTCCAACTAAAAGGCCTGCAATTTCACTTGCAACGGGAGCAGTATACTGGGAGGTATCAGTTTCACGTCTTCCAACCAACTTCAATTTAATTGGGACTAAGGAATCTTCGGAAAATCTATCTCTAGCCATTCGGAATGATTTAGCAATCTCATTATGGTGATCCAACATTTGTATAAGTCTGTGAATAATTGTTTGATCAATTGATGTTGAATTGCTTTGATGTTCAATGCACGATAGTCTATTAGCAATTTCATTAGTAGTATCGAAAACATAAAGTTGGGCAAATTTTGGTCTTTGACCATCATCTGGTAAAAGTGAGCCTATAACATGATGGTTTTGCCCGCAAATGCGAAAAACGTATGGTCCTGGTTTTTTGTTAATATCATAGTCAATACGTCCGCCGGCAGAAGTAAAAGCAAATACAGAGTTGTAAATGCGAATGCGCTCTCTAAATTTTTTTGACTCGACAAATTCATTATCGTTTAGTAATGAATCTAGGAACGGAGGCGGCGTTTTCAAAAGCGGTAGTTTGATCATACCGTTTTTACAACATGCACCAAATTCAGGAAATTGGCGTTTAGATGTTCGCTTGATGGATTCAGCGCGCCAGAAAAGAGCCCCGCAATAAGGACACTCACATTCTGGTCGACCAATACTATCATTATGCGGCACAAACAAATCGTTAGTTGATATGTCGGAGGCCATACTCGACAATAAAGAGTCATGGCGTCGTTTACGCCGACGGGAAGTGAAATACTCTGACATTTGAAAGACAAATGGGCATGCGAAAATCTGAGTTCAAATAAATCACGCAACCCATTAGCCGACCATGGAAGAAATGTAGACAGAGGTGATAAAAGGTTATACCAATAGCCAAATGCATAGAATATTATTCATAAAAAAACTGCGAAAATGAGTTTCCACATATAAGTCTAATATACTGAAAAAGTAGATTACAAATAAGCAAAGCAATCGGTAATAACCCGAAGCACATAAGAAAAATAAGAAACCGGATAGAGACACGCCATTGGCTTTATTGCAATACAGAAGGAAAAGGAAGTGCAGTGCAGGCATATTCTTTGGGTACAGCTCTATTTTTTTTTAATGAGTTTTCTCTTCCTCGAGGATATCCTTGAAATTGTCTGTAAATAGATGGCCAAGTCATCACAGTCTTTTGACAGAGCATCACATGCAGAACGGAGCTCGTTGTAGTTCGGCTTCGATACACCAAAAAATTCCCCATCAAAGACAGAGTAAAACTGCTCAATGCGATGGAGTTCGTAAGAGCTGTAGTCTTCGATACGAAGTCCACAAACATCGGTTAACAGGTCTAAAGCGAGTCGAGAGGCTGTTTCTCTTGCCACCTCGACACTATCTCCATGTCCAATGCGCAACTCACGCACCAAATCGTTGGAAATTGGATGACGATAGGTGAAGTGCACATGACAATAAAACAAACCCTTAACTGATTGATCTGTCTCGTATGTCTGGCGAGCCAAACCCATTTGGTCCATTGCTGCACTAAGTATGGACTTACAGGTTATTGTCATAGTTGCCATCTGTAAGGGAATTGATATGTGTTTAGTCACCTAGGTATTCTTTTTAAAATTAGAACCTATTTAGCTTAAATGCTAACTTCAAAAACATACCAGAGTTTTATAAGAATATCAATAATTTTGTTGAAAGAAATCATTTTTTACAATGCAGTATAAAATAAATATTTAAATTAAGCTTTTACAAACTAAATCTAATTTATGAAGTAATTAGGCAAACTATTGGGATAAGTAAAGTAATAATATTATGAAAAACTAAATTGTTTACTTTTTATTTTTATTTTTATAAATAGATAAAAAAATTATATCAAAAATCTACATCACCATGCATATATCTATAGTAAGCAAGTTCCATGTCTAAATAACATTATTTTTAAGATAAAGATGTCAAATTTATTTAGTTTCTTTTTTGTAAAATTATAATTGTAACGTAAATTTTATTTCGTGAATAAATTTTAGTTGTTTTAAAATATTACGAATCGGTGAAAATAAATTTTAATTGCTAAATATGAAGAAAATAATTTTTATATGCAAAATAAACATTAGTAGGTATAAAAATTTAAAATTAAATTTTAAAATATAAGTTATATATGTGAAAAAATAATGAATGTAAAATAAAAACAATAACTAACTAATAGTCTATGACCATGGACTACTCTTAAAAAGCCTAGAACTCTATGTCCATGGTTTGCTATTTAGAAGGCTGAATGTGTAATTTGAATAGGAAAAAAGCGGGCCCGAGAAAAGAAGGGGAATGAGCCGGGCACGAACGAAACGCACCGTTTACCCAGCGCATTCGATGAGCCTCTAAACCTAAACTTGCATCAGTTTACACAAAATGTAAACCTAATTTTTGTATCGTTGCGCCGTCTCCGCCTTCGACCCTCTCTCTAACCATAGTACAAACCAATTATCCAATGGATTCCCTCAAAACGATCGTTCCATGGATTCTCACGAAACGGACGTCTTCCATGGATTCTCACGAGACGACCAACTTCCATGGATTCTCACGAAACGAAATGCAAGGTAATTCGACAAACAAAAGACAATTAATTTTCATCTAGATACCTAAATCACTAGGTCCAACGAATTCGTCGAATTTTTTTCCAGGAACCGGCTGATTTATGACCCAAACATAGAGAATACAGTACCACAGGTACAATTGATGATAAAAGTTGCATTAAACATTTCACTAAAGGCAACACTTATCGACTTAATAGTACTTCTATGTTTTGCAGGTGTCAAAGGAAACACACAAATCCATTAAAGACAGTAAATTTGAAGACCATTGGAAGGTAAATACATGTTTTAATTAACATTTATTAATTACAGTTTAATTTTGAAAGCATTATTCCTGATACTTATAAAGTGTTGTTGTCATGTTAAGCCACAAAACAACTATCCACTTAGAGGGCTGATGCATGGGTGAACATTCCAGGAATGAAGAAAACAAAAGTAACTTGCAAAAATAAAGAAATGATTCTAAAACATCAAAGAAGACTTGGAACAAAAAATAAAAAAATGGAAAAAAGAGTTCCGACTTATGGGCTCGCATGCAACCTTGGTAAGCTTCTAAACTTTTTATGTGAATATTTTACAGCTGAAATTGTGTTTTTTGGTTGATGCATTATGCTGGTGGTGGTTTCACTGTGTCAGGTTGATTATCCAAACTTGTTATTTTGGTACTACTGCCTATCTCCTTTATGCCATAAGCCATGTTACTAAAAATTCATTGCTTATCAAATATCAATTGTTTGACACTTCGCCTAATTAATAAGATGCAGTAGTTGTGCCAATGGTAAATAACAAATAATTTTGTATATATTGTCATCTACTAATGTTTTGCATTGTAGTGTGCTGCTTGTTTGCTAGTTTGATGCAATATCTATAGAACGAATTTTGCATAGTCAGATCTATTAAGGTTCAATAACTAATAGTCTATGCCGATTATGGTAAAATGTAAATTAGAAAAAAGTTCAGCGTAATTGACAAATAATTTTGCATATATGATCTATTAAGGTTCATTAGACCTTGTACACTCAAATGACCGGGTGAAGTTAGACATTGGTTATAAATATTGGATAGTAATAACTAAGTTAAAGCGTAATACCTCGGTCAGTAGATGCTGGAAGAATAGAGGTGTTGTCCTTGGCAGCTAACTCGGGTCTGAAGCAATGGAGAGATAGAATATTAGACATATAGTGAGAGTGAACAGACTAAATGAAATGAGGTATAAGCTATAATGTCCATATATTTTGACTAAGTTACAGACAACAACAATAATAATTAATTAAAGTTTGGAATTAAAATGCAATTTTAGATATTTCAATCAATTAATTTGATGTCGAGTCACATATAATAGTGATGGTTCTGAAGCAATGGATTTGGAGTTAAATAGCAATTTTAGATATTTCAATCAGTTAATTAGATGTCGAGTCACATATAATAATGGTGGGTCTAAATCAATGGAGAGAGAGATTATTTGACATAGTGAGAGTGCACAGACTAAATGAAATGAGGAATTATAATGTCCATTTATTTTAACTAAGTCACAAACTACAACAATAATTAATTTAGATTTGGAGTTACATAGCAATTTTAGGTAATTCAATCAATTAAGTGATGCTGAGTCGCATAAAATTTAAAATTAATTCTCAAAGTAGCCCGACTAATTAAGTAAGCGATTCCGCTTCCAGTGATTACATAAAGGAAGACAGACTATTTTGGGTTGCATTTGCTGGCTGCTTAATTAGTCTAATTAGGTGGATGCGAAATTAAAATAAATCCATGGTACTATGTTACTCTTGATGTTTTTATATACGATTTTAGCATGTGTAAAGGTGTTTTTGGTTTAGGTGTCTGGTACCTTGGAGAGGTAAGTAAATAGGGGAAAACTTATGTTAAGCTTCCACGCAGCTCATATAAAGTCTAATTTGGAGATACAACAAATAAAAAATGACAACAAAATCTAGATAAGATTAATAGCATTAATGGTTCTGGCATTAGGCATGGATTACACAAGATTTACCATAGACTACTGGCCTAGACAACCTACATCCAAAAAAGGGGGTTTGCACAACTGCATCTCTAACAAAACTAAAAGACACTTGACTAACACAGTGTCAACTAATACATAATATAGGAGTTGAAATGATGTAAGTCAATTCCTGCCTAGAACCCCAAAAACCCCACTAACAAAATCCCCCATGCCCACATCAGTTTGAGCCTGGCTGCTGGTTGGACAGAGCACGGGTTGACAAATTAACAACTGTTGCCATTGACTTGTCTAATTTCTTAAACCTTTTCTTCAGATTCTTATACTTGATCATCAGTTTTGTATAGTCAGCTCGATTAACGCCACAAAGTGTGGTCAGAACAGAAACCTCCATGCTCAGTGCAGCAACTTTAGTGCTGTTATAGTCAAGTATGTCCATGTTGTACTCATACTTCAGGAACTCCACGGCGGACTGCGCAGCTAGCTCCTTTGCTTGCTCCAGCCCTTCACTACTAATCCCAACCATCTCTCCTACTACGTCACCCAACACTTCATTCCCATGAGTAAACACAACAGTAGCCTGGGATAAGTTGGACGAAGCTTTTTGAACTAATGTGTAGTGATGCTTTTCATAACCTAAGGATTTCAGGGTCTGTGCTAGTATGTAGTCGAAGGGGACATTTACTGTAGTCATCTAAAATCACAAACGAAGCATTATAAAACAGTTGTATATGTTTAAAATACAATAAGTATGAACTCACCTTAAATGCTGAGATCTGTTTGAAAGTCTTGGTCACCTGAAAAGGCACCAAAAGTACTGGAGTAAGACATCAGTTTAAAGTGTACTAAAGAACTTAATATGCAAAGAGTAAATATAAACAAAAAGTAGTTGGCATTTATTATTAAAGTCAGTATAAAAGAGGTAGACCTTCTACTGTGCTCAACCAAATTATGCTGCTTGTAACCTGTAAATATGCATAGAATATTTCATCAGTATGCAATAGTAAAGCTATAAATTTATGTGAGTAAGTAGGGAGAATATTTTCCTACCCACCTGAAGAAGACAAAGACAACCACCGCTAAAAAGTATCTACTTGTCTGTATGTAATACCTGTATTTATACTACTTTAATACAGGGACACAGCAGTAAATACTCACCAAGACAATGTGGTGAATAATTTGCCACGACACACATGGAAGCTACAACACTCAACCAGCTTGGAGGGAGTGACGTGTAGGTAGATGTGTGGCCAACCCTCACCTCATAGACCTCTACACTACCTTATCATTTGCAGTCTACCAAACTTGCCAAGGAAGCTAAGCACAGTTCCAAATGCATTAGCTGTCTCCCAATAAACACCAAACTCCCAAAACAAACTGAAATAACCTTATTCTAACTAATACCCTCCATATCACCTGCAGCTACTTGTATTCCAATCAAATCCATCCAGGAAAAGAGGGGGTCTCATAACCAACGGTTACTATTTGCCAGGTAAGCATTTTATATTCTGTTTTTAATATTTTTCATTCATCACAAAAATAAACCACCGTTTCCTTTTCAAATTTAAACATCTTTACCGCTTCCAAACTCTTATTTTATATCTTCTCCCCCCTTTAAATGTTCTCACACCGATTGAAAAAAACAGCAAATTCGCATGATGTTGAACCTGCCATTTCAAAAATTTGTTGCAGATTCATATTTAGTTCTCCCTAATTTTGTGTAAAATGTGCTCATCAGCAAATTTTTGTAACATGTAAACTACATGAGTCTTTTGGGTGTTGGTTTATTTATGTTATGAATTGCCAAAATTTAATTGCAGCAATATTTATTCTTAGTGCCATGTAAAGGTGATTATATTCTTGTAATATGCATCTAATTTGCTTTTAAGTCTAGTTTTCTATTAGGTTTTATTCATGTTTTTATTTTCAGTCGATGGGTTTTGTGCATACATGCATGATATGTTTGTGGGCATCATTTAGAACATTATTGTTTGTAATCTGATATTTTTGGACATCATTTTGGTTATCATTGTTTGTAATCTGATATTTGTAGGGGATCATCTTTGCTTCAAAAATTGTTATTCTTGATTTGAGTATTTATTCATTCTTGCAGTGAGGATAAAAAAACAAATAAGTGTTTATTTATTTGAAGGCTTGCAAAATGGAAAGCAACTCATCAGCAGTACATAATAATCCAGTTCCTTGGAAGACATTTTAATAATAGCAGGGTTAATGTGCAGTGGTCTATTTATTTGTAATTGTTTGTTTATTTATTTGTAAATGATTATATATAATGGCTTGTTTAGTTTGTAAGGGTTTTATTTGTTTGTTCATTAACATGTGCTGGATATGTGTCTTAAAAAGGCACATGACCCACATAAGTAAAAGACCAATTTGTGTCATTTAAAGTAACACAAAGGACTAAAGATAAGGGTGTAAATGTAAAGAAAAATGGCAAAGACAAAATTGTCCAGACTTAGATACTATAACTGCATTTCTTAAAGCATTAATAGAGAACATTAGAAGGGCTTATAAGGGAGAAGCAGAACACTGTTCAATGTACAGTGTTTTCTGCTTCTCTTTTATAAGTTAGTATATAGATTTGTGCACCAGTTTATAGACTGATTTATTTGTTCAAACATATAGATTATGCATTTATGGAAAATATTTATTATGAACAACATAATTTATAAGTTTTTAATCAGCTATGACACTTCAACTTAGAACTTTCTATCATCAAACTCCCTGAATTTTAAATCGGTCACTAAACTTCCTAAATTTTATCTAATGATCAATTAAACCCCTGTTTGAATAAATTGACCAAAATACCCTTCAAATCTATAAATAAATACGAACAAACCAGACAATTTCAATCTAACCAAATCTAAAATCACCCACCTAATCAAATCAAATATAATCTAACCAAACTTAAATTTATTCAAAAATTAAATAAATAATTATTTTTCAATTTTACAAAATTAAATAAATAATTATTTTTAATCTAAATAATTTAAATAAAAAAATTATTTTTTTTAAAATTAATCCGGTGAACAAATCCACCACGATGAGTTTGTTCTTTGAAGCAGACCCACCAGCCAAACAGGTGGGTCTGCTCTTTGTAGCAGACCACGTGGTGGGTCTGCTACAGACAACAATAGAAGATAAGTAGTAATTTAATTTTTTAAAATTAAAAGATTTATATTTATTATTTGGATAATTTTTTTCCGGCGATGGCCTGTGGTGGTCGAAAAAAACTGGCGGCGACGGGTGGCAGTTTTCTGTTGAGTGGTCCGATTTAATTGAGTTGATTGGTGATTTAGGTGTTGAATGGATGGATTAGTTTGATTTGGCTGGTGTTTTTGTTATTGACTTTAAAAATATTTTGGACATTTTTGAGAAAATAAAGAGCTTAGGGCGGTTTTTGGATAAAAAAGGTTTAGTTGATCATTATGTAAAATTTAAGGGATTTAGTGGCCGACTTTAAAATTTAAGCGGTTTGGTGATAGGGTGCTCTAAGTTGGAGTGCACAACTGGTTAATAGCCTAATTTAAACTATATCATTTATTAAATATGTGAGTTAATTACTACAATTCCCACTACATGTTGCGATGTTCATGTGTTCAGAAAGCTTTGAATACATCTATGGTTTAGAAGTCCTCAGAACCATCATTAATGGTTACTACGCTACGTTGATAGAGTTTCTGGATTTTATCAAGTTATCTTTACAAAAGCATAACAAAAACTCAAGTCAGTATGATTTACAGTTGATAACCTCATATGTTAATGTTGTCTACAATGCACTAACATTGCCTCACTATAATCGCACGCACTTGAAATTAGTTCTTTCTATCAATTGTTGTTACCCAGTCCTTAATTAGTTGAGTTGTTTTTTTGTTTTTAATTTTGAGGTATGGCCTGATTGAATTTGCATGTGGTTTATTGCATTGTATTTTTTTTTGGTCTGGTAATTGGAGGGGGCGTTTGTGGGAGAAATTTCCACGACTTATCAATTTACCATCCAACACTTATATCATCTGAATTACAGTTTGTTGGTTGCATTTTAATATTTTGTATTGTTTTTCATTTGGTTAAAAATTATTTCTCATCAAAGTTAAATCTAAAATTATTATTGCAAAATAACACTCTTATTATTATTTTAATTTTAATTTTTCATTATTACTACACAATTAAAATATTAATAGCTTATACTTCAAAAGATACTGTACTAATTATTAATTAAAACTAATCAAACAAAACGAACTAAAATCTATAAAATTTAAAATCAAGTCGATTCAAATTAGTCAATAAATTCATTTAATTTGATTAAACTGATAAAATATGAAACAAAATTACAAGTTAAGAAAAATACATAGAATTTATAGTTAGTTCAGTTAATTGAATTTTAAAATTTCTAACCATAAGCAAATCAAACTTTTTTGTTGATCAAATTGAATTGACCAAACTAAATTAACTAACATTATATCAAATATAAATTGATTAAATTAAAGTGATTAATTTAATTTAATTGTTCGAATGATCAAGGGTGAGATGCAATTCCGCCAACCGAAAAACATTCAGAAAAACTTGATTAATGATGGTTTTGACTATACATATTGAAAATGATGTAAATGAAAGAGGCTTAAGAAGCACTAGTATTAAAAATGGGTCCTACAAAAATAATCTTCAGACTGTAATTGGATGGTTAAAAACAAATTGGTGTTTGTAATGTGGAGAAGTGGATGACCTGAATTTGATCCATTTGTGATCTTATTAAGCATTGAAAATGCTGCTTGAGGTTTACAATTCATTCAAAACTACATGTAATCTCCTCCACACAACTTCGTTTTGATTTTGAAAGAGATTAATTCACATATTCCTCTGTTTCAACACAAATTCCTATAGTTATTATCATCGCAATTGGTTAAATTCCGCATCCAAATATTAGCTATTTTTTCATAATAACAAAACTTAAATATATTTTGAAAAGGATTTAACCGCTTGCTATTCGTTCTCTAAAAATATTCTCTCCGAAAATACAATTAGATCTTGACTTTTATGCGGTACAAATGCTTGATTTTTTTATTTAAAGTTGAAAATCACAAATTGTTACCAATATATTTATATTTATGCTTATTTTATGATTTTTTTTTTAAAATAAAACCACTTCATTTTGTGATATGTAAATAAAACCACTTCATTGTCCGAATGATCAACGGGTACCCAGTTTTGTAAACGGCGTTCGTCCAGTCGGCCGGCTTAGCCTGAGTGGGTGGTTCGGTTCGGTTGACACTATTAGTTTTAGATACGTAAATAATTTTTTATGTAACAAATTTTTATTTTCAAATAAAACAAATCCTTTGAACTGCTCCATACGTTTTTAACTGTTGTAAATAATTTATTATCAAAAATGTTCTCAGTATTTATTTTGCATCTTTATAATTTTCTCAATAGTTCTTTTCCTTTAGTCTATAAATTCTGGTCCCTCTTTTCATTTCAAAACACACTGAAATAAAGCAATACAAGGAAGAAAGAAAGAGTAATACATAAGTGTTTTCAGAGCTGCTTTCACAATGCAGTAAGAGAAGTATATCCGATTGTTTTATCCTAAGGACGCCGCGGTTGATAGCCAGCTTTGCACCACTGAGTTGTGTCGCTAAACGTCTAAAAGAGAGCGACCTAGTCCGCGACTCAGCCTCATCGTAATTATGTTCAGTTTCAGCAATTGTTCTAACAATCCAGTCCAACCACTATCGGCCCTAGCAACCGCTATTAGCAAAAACAAAGAAGAAGAAATGAGATGGAAGAAGAAGAAGAAGGAGAAAAAAATGGCCTCAAGCCATAAAAATTTCATTAAATTTCTCATGACAACAACTCATTTATTTCTTATAATTTTTCTAATATTTTTTTAGTCTCGAAAATCTCATAAAATGAGATATATTTTTAAGCGATATTTGGAAAATAGGCCTTATTAAATAAAGAACAAATTACTCTAAATCCCCTCACATTTGTCATAATTCACAGTTTGATACATCTTATTTAAAAATCAAACGATTTGGTACCTCGGTTTTAATTTTGTTAACTATAAGACATTTTTGTTAGTTCCGTTAATAATTTGAAATTTACTTTCAAACGATTTCGTACCTCAGTTTTAATTATATAAACGATTTATTACCCCAGTTTCAATTTTGTCCCTCGTTAAATATAAAATTACAATAAAAAATTTAAAATTTAGCGTACTAATCCGGTGATCAAAAAGTAATTAAAATACTCATAGAAAGTTAAAAGAGCAAAGGGTCAACGCGCCCCCTAAACTTGTGACACGGGGTCATCTAACTCAATTTATACTTTTTTGAGCAACTAACCCCAAAACTCTTCATTTTTGGGTCAAATAACCCCATAATTGTATTTTTAAAACGCGTAAAATACAAATCGGAGGTGAGCGATGCAAAAAGTAATTAGATACTTTCCTAATTGTTGCGATATAATTATCTTAAATCCATTTTTTAAAATAAAAATATAAATTATGGGGTTATTTGACCCAAAAATGTAGAGTTTTGGGGTTAGTTGCTCAAAAAAGTATAGATTGGGTTAGATGACCCTGTGTCACAAGTTCAGGGGGCGCGTTGACCCTTTGTTCAAAGTTAAAATAGTAATGTTTTTTAAAATGAAAGTTTATGTATGAAATTGCAAATTTAGATAAGCTTAGACACTAATAATATATTTTTTTCTAGTGAAAAATATCTCGCTACAATAATAATTCTGAAAATGACAATTCTACCCTTAGCCCATCAACTTGCATCACTTGGGGTTGGGGATAAAAGAATAAGACATTAGCATAGGACCCATAAAAATCAGAAAGATTACTAGAGCAGAGACGTGATTGGCCACGCCCTCAGAACAGCCATTTGCACCGTTGAATCGAGCCATGGGCTCCACCGTGGCTGCTTACTTGCTGGTTGGCCCTACATAGGCAAAGTCCAGCTGAGCCACCCAAACAAAAGAGTGGTAATTTCGTAAATTTGTGAAAATCTATGTCCTCTTAATCTGCTGTGTGCACAAACCACGGAAAAATCCTGCGCCTTCACTTTCAAGTTTCAACGTCGCAATGAAAGTGCCGGCAGTTTTCTTGGGGTCACGTTGTGAGAGTGAAACTCTGCCGTTAAAATACTTTTTAAAAGTTTCCAATCGGACGGCTATTATGGATCCCAGCTCACGTCACTACTGTCTCGCTTCATTGAATGTCAACGTTGAGCTGCTTCCGTCCAGCATGCAATTTAAAACTACTGTTGTTAGGGCGTGTTTGGCAATGCCTTAAGTACCAAAACAAATTTTCAAAAAGTTCTTTAAAGATCGGCAGAAGGTATAAAAAAATCCTCTTAGATTTTACAAAAGTACAAATCAACATTTTTACCTTTTTAGAGTATAATTAAGCACTCTTCATTTTTAAATAGAACAAACAACCCTTTTCATCCAGCATCATTAAAAACACTCGTTAATGACTGACATGTCTTTCAAAATTTTATAGGAAAAAAGTTCAAAAAGAATTTTAATGTTTAAAATATTTGCCAAAAATTTGAGGGGGTGAGTAGTCTAATTCGTTTACCGAAAATATTTACCGATTTCGAACTCTTAAGGAGTCTAATTTGTTTACATCTTCACTTATAATTTTATATTTAAATTATACTTGATACACAATTGTAATAAATTTAAAGATTTTGATATAGTTGTAAAAATTAAAAATTTAGAAATTTTAATTATATTCATACTTTTAATTGCATCAATTTTATTTTATTTTATTTTAATCATAGCTAATTTTATCCAAATGTTTGGATTTATTTTGTTTCAATAATTGAATTTTTTATAGGCCAAAAGTTTTTTTTGCAAAACAATCTATCCTTTGGGCTTATTAGGTGTTTACCTAAAATAAGAAAATAATAGAAAATATTACTTCAGTGTGAAAAAGATATTAAAAATACCTCATGATTTTTGTCTAATTATTTTTATACTCTCCGTGTCAAAATATTCAGAATTTTACTCTCATATAACTGACAAGCCTCTCTCCTCTATCCTCACTCCTCTCTCCTCTCTCCCTTCTCTCTCTCTCTCTCTGGTTCTCTTTTCTCCATTTTTGTTCTCTCCTTCTTCATTATTTCTCTGCCATCACCTCCGCCATCGCTCCGACATCGCTCCGTCGTCGTCTTCGTCATCGCTCCGCCATCACCTCCGCCTTCGTTCCACAATTATTTGAGATTTAAATTATCGATTCTGTAATTTTTATGGTTTATTTTAACTTACAGACCTAACAAATATCGATCTTGCAATTTTTCAGTTTTCAGATCTAAAAATCTGTAAAAAAAACGATTTTCATCTGAAAAAAATAATTTTCTGCAAAAAAAACGATTTTCTATAGAAAAACAGTGTCTGGTTATCATATCATTATCACTACATTATCATGTCGTTATCATAATACTGCAGAAAATAAAAAAAATTCTATGAAAAATAATGTTTGATTATCATATTGCTATCATAACATTATCATGACATACTTTGTCATAACACTATATTATCATAATATTATCATGGCGTACTTTATCATAATAGTATATTATCATAACATTATCATGACCTACTTTATCATAATAATATATTATCATAACATTATCATAACGTATTTTATCATAACATTTTATTATACCTTATCATATTATTATCAAACGGTATCATATTATTATCATCAAATTTATCATACTATTATCATAACATTATTTATCTTTTATCATAACTATATCATACTATTATCATAATATTATCATGACGTACTTTTATCATAACTATATCATAATTTTTTTATCATAAACTTATCATAACTTTATCACAATATACTTTATCATAACAGTATCAAAAAATATTATCATAACATTATCATGACGTACTTTATCATAACTATATCATAACTTTATCATACTATTATCATACTATTATCATATTATTATCATAATCGTATAATATTATGATATTGATATGATAACGTTAATGGGATAGATATGCTAACGTTAGTGATACCGAAATGATCAAGCACTTTTCTTAATAAAAAATCGTTTTCGCTGCAGTGTTATGATAATGATATGATAACGTCATAGTGATAACGATATGATAATCAGACGCTGTTTTCTGCAAAAAAATCGTTATTTCTGCAGAAAATTATTTTTTTCATCATAAAATTGTTATTTATGCAGATTTTTAGATCTAAAACAGAAAAATTTGAAGAACAATTTTTTCAGATCTGAGCGTTAAAATAACTCGTAATAATCACCACGAGTTAAGAAAAAAATTGCTAAAATTTAATATAGAAGAGCGGCGGATTTGCGGCGAAACGACTGCAGATCGGTGAAGGATTGACGAGCGACGAAAAATAAAGATAGAGAAGAAAAAGAGAAAAAAGAAAAAGAAAAAGAAAAGAAGAAGAAGAAGAAGAAGAAGAAGAAGAAGAGGAGCAGTAACTGCTCTGAAAGTATAAAAATAAATTATAAAAGAGAGGGAGTAAAAACTTAAATAAAACAGGTAGTTATATTAAAAAAAGCCACGTCAGAGTAAAAACAGAAATAAAAAAAAACGGGAAGTATTTTCCATATTTTTTTTTTGGTGAGGTAATATTTACAATTATTTTCAAAAATAGAGTGTTTTTCCTAATTTTCTCCTATCCTTTTCAGGTTTATTTGGTTACAATTTACGTTGAAAGAAATTAAAATTGATACAGTTTAAAGATTTGAATATAATTGAGATTCACATTAAATATTTAGATTTATTTGATAATGAAACCAAAATTAAAAATAATAAACATAAAATTAAGATTTTGAATTTTTTTAGACCAAATAATTATTAAACGAGATTTTATTATATCATTATATTAAAATAAAATTTAAGTAGTAAAACATATAATTAGCTTTATATTTTTCATAAATTGATAATTTAAGCAGTAAAACATATAATTAGTAGTCGTAAGTTATTATGTAGGAGTCACTTTTTATTTATTTATATCATAAACATATATTTTTTATTTAAATAGATAAATATATTTGTATGGCGATTTTAATTTAATTTTTTTAAAAGTTTAAATATGAACTATATATGTTTTTGATTCACTATATCATTATTTTGATAATTAAATTTTTATTAAATAATGTAAAGTAGTCAAAACATATATTTTAAGTTTCTATAACTGTAGAATTTCCCTGTTCTAAAGGGCTTCAATTGCATGCATCTAACCAAACAAGTAATAATAACAAATCAATTACAAAAAAACCACGTGCGCTACATAATGATCCAACGGCCAGGATCAGATCCACACTTCCACTCTCTGTTTCCTATAAAAAAGATCTCACCTTCTTCTCCATCAGTTGCAGAGCCAAAACCTAAAAAATTACTAAACAAAAACAAAATTCCAAAAGAAAGAATGCTTCTACGTAGTGCATCAACACCACTTCTAAACTCATGGAAACCGCAGCCACAACAATCACCGGAACCCGAAATATTTCACCCAATACAAAAAACCCGATCCATTTCAATGGCAGCATGTTCTTTATCTTCTTCAACATCATCTGAAGATTATTCAGTCAAGAAAATGACACGAGCGTCATCAGAGACGGATCTTAAACGTTTTTCATCACTACCCATCATGAAACAGCAACCTTTAAACAATATAATTATGACTCTTGATGAAGATCAAGAGGAAGAAGATGACGAAGAGGATGAAAGAATGGCGATTTGTAGGTCTGGCTTGCGTTTGAATTCTAATTTTTTGTTTGATGAAACAGAGGAGGAGTATGAGGCTGAAATCGGAGGTAGTGGAGTTTCGGTTTTGGTTGGGGGTGATGGCGGTGGCCTCGGCGGCGGCAAGATTTGCGGTGGACGCGGAGGTGGTGGTGGGAATGGTGGTAATGATGAAAGTACGGATCTTTACTATCAAAATATGATTGAAGCTAATCCTGGGAACTCTTTGCTTCTTGGCAACTATGCTAAGTTCTTGAAAGAGGTATATATTTAACTCATTATTATTTTTTTGGGTTGTTGAATTGCTTTATTTATGTATATTTTGGATCTTTTTAGTTTTCATTCCAAATATAGTCTTTAGTTTATGCATCTTGTCTCTAGTGAAAAAAAATTGGATGCTATTTCTTGTTCTTGGTAAATAGTTTGGGGTTGAACTACTTTTGTTTTATTAAGTTTAAATCTTGTTGGTTCGTTGAAATTGTGAATGAATGGAATGGATGATTGAATGTTTAATGTTTCCATTTCCAGAAATGCTTTCCAAATTCTGAAATTCTATATTTATAGCTTATTCTTATAAAATAATATATACTTTGGACTTTTCTTGTTTTGGTGTTTTAGCTTTCATGCTACATAGATAATAGCTAATCTTGGTAGCCTGGACTTGCTCCTAATATGATGTTCTTGTAATTTCAAACAGGTTCGACGAGACTTTGTAAAGGCTGAAGAGTACTGTGGGAGAGCAATCTTAGCAAACCCTAGCGACGGAAATGTTTTATCTATGTATGCTGATTTGATATGGCAAAGTCATAAGGACTCTTCTCGCGCTGAATCATACTTTGATCAAGCTGTTAAAGCTTCGCCTGATGATTGGTAAGAACCTTCTTTTGGTTCTCTATAATGGCATTTAATTATGGCCATATCTATGTAGTCTATCTATGTTGCATGTAAATGGACTCTTTACACCGGGAAATGATGAAGAAACAACGAAACCATATTTTTTGCAAGAAAAGATTACAAATACAAAGTGTTGAGAGTTTCAGAAGCCTTTCGGAAAACATGAACAAAACTCTGAGATGTATAGCTTAAAAAGTTTCTGTTCTGATTTTTGATGACTTCATACATGCCTGTCTAGAAAACTTAGTACTAATCATGTGTTTGTTGTTAATTGTGCTCTTGGACTCTGCTATATTTATTGGATCTCTGTATTAATCATACTTTGTTTTATCGTTGCAGTTTTGTTCTAGCATCATATGCTCGGTTTCTATGGGATGCTGAAGAGGATGAAGAGGAGGGGCGGGCGGCCGAAGAGATGAACAAATCATTACCTTCGTTTCAATTCCATGGAGCACCACCTCCTATAGCTGCTGCTTCATAAGGACCATGTGGTCTTTAGTCTCATATCATAGCTTGAATATAACTTTTTCTAACTTGTGTTATATATATCCGATTTGTTTAGGCGTTTTTATCTTTGTTTAGATAAGTTATATTAACCTATTTATTTCTATGAACTGCCCTGTTTATGGTTGAGCCATATCATATAGAAGGAAAATAAGGAATGTGATTAATTTTATCAGAAAACCTGATTCATTCTCTCTGTATGCTATTTGTAATTTTGTATATGAAGTTTTATTTATTGTCAAGATTTTAGCAACCAGTCAGTGATATTGCTGCATATTCAAATAAGGTTGTTTCGTGCCATTAAACTTGGCTAATCATTTAGTTCCTAATGATCCAAATCATTCATTGATAATCTCGGAATCCAATCGCCAGTTCGGTTAATCAAGATTTATAAATTGTTTCAATTTGCGATTCATATAGATTCGGAGTAAGATTGCAAATGGGTGGATTTAAGCTATAATGCAACAGAAATTTTCAAGTTCTCTGTTCTTAACCAGGAAGGGATTCGAGCTAACATTGTTATTAAATTTCTAACTAGAAATTTTAGTCGTTTCTAATCAATTTCAACAAGCCAGATGACTCGGGGTGCTGACCAAGATGGTTTATACAACCCAAAACCAGCCGAGAACAGACCCACTAACCAACCCAAATCCTAAGAACACAACTAGTACAATAGCAGATAACTCTGCTTCCGAATTTAAAACCGACTTAGGACCAACAATCATAATCACACTTGTCAGATACCCATTACTCAAACCGAGCATGAACGTCAGAACCACCACCGGCGCTTCCGTTTTTAGCCATTTAGGTCCCTTCAGACAAGCTGCAAACAGAGGATAGAACAGCAACCTAAGAACACAACCCCATGTCACCTTCTTAATACTCTTCATAACATATATCGCAGTAAAAGACTTTCCCATGAAATCCGAAACATTATAAACTGTTATCAGCAGAACTGGATACCAATCTCGTAGCGACTTTGATGCAAGACTTTCCGCTATGAATCCGGGAAAAATCGACAGAGTCACCAGATAAATTATCAGGATTCCGAAAAGGTGCCATCGGATTTTTCTTGCTACGGACCAAAATTTTGGGTTTGGAATTTGAGAGTGATTGTTGGGTTGTTGTAGAAGCTTGAAATGATGCTCCATAACTGGTAATTTGTATAGGAGATTGCAAGAAAGAGTGCAGAAAAGCATAATAATTGTGCTGACTATAAAATAAAAATGTGCGCTTGTTTTGACACCTTGTGGAGTTTGAGGGAGTGATGCTTTTGTTATAATTCTCAAGATGGAGACAAGAACACCTGTGACAAGAAAATTGAAATTCCGTTACGGCTTTGAAAATAACCGAAAGGAAATGAAAAATAGATTTTCTTTATGCGAATGTATCATACATATAGAGTTTTAAAGTTCTATAAATTTTCTCGAAAACATCAACGGAACATCAAAATGCAAGTGTTGAAAGTTTTCTTGCAATATACTTAACTGCAATTTTTTTCGGAACTTCCTCCTTTATTTTTCTCAATGTTGCATAGAAACTATTGAGTTTTATATATCGGCGTTCGTTTTTCATTTATGAAAACGTTCATAGAACTCCAAAATTTTATATTTATAACTTACTCTTACAAAGGTTCATTTCTCCCACTTTTTCTTATCATGTATTCTCTAATTTAGTATTTTAACATTTCTGTCGTAGGGTTTTCTATAGGGTACTTCGAGAAATGAAAAAAATGCGAAAAGGTACGTACCTGAAGAGGCAGTCCCAGCAAACACAGCCTGCATATACTCTTTAGGAAGTTTTCCAGCTGATCCAATCAAACTTGCAGCAATCAAACCATCAGCCAAGCCACAAATCACAACGGACGCAACCGTCACACCATAACCGCCTTTCGGTCTTCCTAACCAGTCGATTACCGGAGCCACCATCAAAGCAAGAACAAACAAGAAAAATCCCAAGTTCATCCTCAATCTATACGTCACCTTCTTGCTCCATCCACCTCTACTCATCACCATAATCAGAACTAAAACTGAAGAGCTCATGTAAGCTACGGAGAACACCTTTTCGATGTGTTTGTTAGGATAGAGATGACCGAAGTAATCAACGGCAGTAATAAAAGCATTCCATGGAAGCAAATTACCAGCACCGAGCAAAAAATGGATTATGTAAGCTAGTTTATAAGTGTCTCTTGGCTGGGGTTGATCTTCGAGAGCTTCAGTTTTCTCCATTACAGCAAGAATCTGACTGAAGCTTGTGTCGCAAGAAAAGGAAGCTAATCTGATAGAACAAATTGTTTGAAGATTGGTATAAAACAATGCGAATGGTTAGTTCAATTTAAGTGGTTTAAACTGGCTAGCTATAGCTAGTTGATGGGAGTTTTTTTTGTTTTTGTTTGAGACTTGATTGATTATTGAACTATTGTCTTATTTTCGTAACTAAACATTCATTTCTACATTATGAAAAGGTTATTATATCAATTCAGGTCAAAAATTGCTAATGTGACAACAAAGATTAGACGATTATTAGACATGTTCATTGCCACATAAGTATTTTTCGGTCTAAATTACTATAGAAATCTTTCGTTGATGTAAAATTAAAATTCACTAAAAAAATTTAATACGAGATTTGATTGATGGGTTCGTTATGGAATCAAATGCAGGCAGAAAAATTTATGCAATGTGGGGACAATAATGGATGGGCTATATTATAAGTACCTTTTATAGTGTACTATAACACATGCCCCAGAATGGTACTAGAAACCCTATTATTTTGTTGTAAGCACTTATTTTGGGTCCATATGAAGTCAGATCACTGGTCTTTTCTTCTGTTTCAAGATCACTAGTTGCTCAACAAAACGAAACAAAACCAAGAAATATAGAAAGGAATCAAACATGAAAATTACTCCGCTGTAAGTAAATTATCAAGTTTAACATTTTGAAGGTTAATTTTTTGTTTGCTGTTGCTAAACTATATGCTTTTTATATTTCAGTTACTATCATTTCATTAGTTATCCAACTTTTATTTTTCAACAACCCGAAATTACTCAATGAACTCAAGCAAATGATCGCATATGGCCGAAGAAAAATAATAACAGTATTAACAATTGCGATAGTAACCTCTCTTTTTGGAAAAATAAAAGTCACGGGTTACTAAAATATAATCAAAAGCAAAATATTTAACCCCGCATTTGATATTTCGTCTTTGTTTTCATAGACGCTTTTCAAAGTCAGAAATCCAATACTAAATTTAACTTGTAAAAATATAGTTTAGTTTTTAGCTGTTTTAGAGTTTTCATTTCCTAGCTGCAATAATTACAAGTTAAGCAGAACATTATGAGCAATCAATGTTATTGTTGACAATGCAAGATTTTGATTGATTATTCAAGAAAACAAAAATGGTTTCTGTAGAGGAAGCTGGGGTTCAATGTAGCCAAATTGGTCTTATCAAGTATGGTGGTTAGGGGTTGAAATGAAAGGAGAAAGAGAGGAAGTTCTGTTCTTGGTGTAATCAAGAATATTAGATATATACTAATAGTTTCAGTTCTCTGCCCAGAATTTGATTCCATTTTCATTCATTTAGTACCAATAGATTGTTAATTTTGTAAAACTTGATCAATCCCGGCGACTTTGACACGTGTCCTACACTTCTATTATTATTATTGTTAATTATTAGTATTATCTTCTGCTATGAATCCTACGATTATATGGTAAGTTGACATTTTTCAATTATTTATCGCCCCCCATTTATTGCGCCTTAAGGTTAAAAAACAGGCTTTCTTTTACTAGTTAAGAAAAGGATTTTGCACTAAAAGATTTGAAGAAAATGGAGCACTCGAAACTTCAAATGAGCATGGTGATGAACATAATTAAATAAATACGGAGTTATTGGTTTGATATGATTGCTTTGTCCATTTAGTACTTCCAAGTCAATAATGATGGACGGCTTTTACAAAATGTATTTTGGTAAATACCATGATCATATACTGGTATAGATGGACTAGTAGTGTAAGAAACTTGATGATTAAACCTGAACAATCTATTTTGTTGAGTCAATGCACATTCAGAATAAGCTTTAACTGCCATGGAATAAGCAGTTTCCAGTTTTAGTAAACAATTGAGATTTAAACATAATTCTAGCATTCCTAGATATACCAAAGAGTGAAACAAATTGATTAGCATATGATCAAGATCCATAGCATAACTTATTTGTAACCATAAAGCATCAAATGGATAATGAAAAGGAATGAAGAGTCAAAGGAGAAGCAAACCAGATGTTGGACCATATCCCTAATTTCATAATGTTCAAGCTTTTTTTTTTGAAACATGTTCAAACTTAATTGTGTACAAAATGCATGTTTTTAGATTTTTGGCTTAATAACCGATTGTCTATAATTCCAAACGATTGTCTACCTTGCCAAAACGGCATGATCAATCCTTAAATCAAAACTTTGTAGTTCAGACAATCAATTGTCTTTATCAACCATTTCTACAAGACTATATTATAATAATTGAAATAAAAAAGACTACTCAATTTAATTATATAAAATTTTATCGCCAAACTCCTTTTTGATGGTAAAATTTTGATTCGGCCATGCAGCCAAATTCCCCACAAATTCAAGTACAATATGTAAAATTCTTATTTGGAATACATTTTTTATAGTTATATACAAGATAACTATTAAAAAATAGTATATACTAGGTTAAAAATATTTAAAAGTTAAAAATGCATATTGTAGTAATATTTTGATTTTCCCTCTTTATAGTAAAATAAGAATAAAAATAGAAACAAAAAAGAATTAGCAAATGTAATTAGAGTTTAAACAGGGTTTTAACTTTAAGGCTTGATAACAAAATTGAAAATACCAAAAAAAAAAACGCACAGAAAAAGCAGTCTCATTAAGAAAAAAAGGTCACTGAATGTGTTTTTCCTGTGCGCGTGCGGTGTCACTGGGTCAAAGATTTCTCAGTTAGCAGCACACAGACTAAGCACATGGAAAATCAACTCCTCCGAACGCCGTTTATACCGAAAACACCTTTACCTCCGGCAGAGGAAAGAGGCGCCGGCGGCAAGTTTATAAAACCTCCGTCACGTCGACCTCCTTCCACACCTTACTCTCGTCCTCCGCCTCAGAACAAACAGCTACAACCTCACGGCGGCGATGGCCGCCATTGGCTTTCTAAGCTAATAGTCGATCCTGCTTACCGTCTTGTTAGCAGCGGCGCCAATTTAATCTTCCCGTCGTTTTTCTCTAATTCGGAATCTGTAAATCAGCTGCTCCCTGGTTCTACCGATCAACAAGAAGAAGAACTAAATGAAGGTTAATTCTATAGTTCTGAAACTGAATTGTTTCTGTATTTTGATTGAGTTAATTCAATTAGAGTTTTTGTGATACAGATAACTTGCAAATAGAAGTGGAACAAAAACATCATGGTAGCGGTGGTGAAAACCACGTCGTTTTCCAGGTTCATAATTGATTTAATCTACTAGTTTTTTTGCTTTTACTTATTTACTTATATGCTGGTGGTTTGATCATAGCAATGTAGGATGCTGTATTTGAAAATTTAGGGTTGTTATTATTTTACTACATTGTAAGTATTTTATTTCATTATTTCCGAACTAATTAATCATTGTTATCTTGCAGAATTTGGATTCTAGTGTAACTGGGGTAGCTGGTACTAGCAAATCTGCAGAAGATAAGTTGATTTCTGATACTGATCGGCACGAACACAACCAAGATGATATTGAAGTTTCTGATCATACTAATGACGTATTTGCAATCGAGCAACTTTTGAAGAACAAAAAACTTTCCAGGTGATTTTACCTACAGTGGTGGTTCTGTTTATGTTTGTGCTACAGTAATGATTGTGATGAATTAATATAGCTTGTGTGAATTATGAAATAACATTGCTCCTCTTTTGCAGGAATGAAATTAACTCTCTAATAGAGTTATTAAATTCAAGGGTTGTTGATGTTCCTGGTGGTGAGGAACAAAATAAATATTTAGGGACAGCTGTGGAAGGTTCTGGAAAGTTAACCGAAGCAAGGAGAGAAGATCTGAATCTAGTTACAAGGGAAAGCGCTAAAATTAATTATAGAAAATTTTCAAGTGCAGCTCCATCAGATGATGGAAATGCTGCAAATTCGGTTGAAAATGTCAGGCCTGCTGAAGAGAAGTGTGAGGATTTGGATAGAGTTTTGTGGAGATCCTCAACCACCCCTCTCCAGTCAAAAGTAAGCAGTGATTTACTTCACATATGTGTTCAAACTCAGATATATATGAGCTTCTGCTAGGTCATGTATTAGCTGTTGCATTTTTCATTTTAGGGGAAATATATGCAAAATGAATTATCCTTGAAAAATTTAATTATATAATATGTTCTTTGATGGCCAAGTATAACCATCTATTGTTTTTGATGTATAAGAATTCCACGCCAGCATATTTACCATAATTATACTTGAGGCACAGAACTTTGACTTGAGGGAAAAAATTGCTTCAGGGTAGGAAATTTAGAAACCAAAAGTAAAAGAATAAGGGTGTGCAGAAACAAACTGTGCAATGACTGCTGACAGAAGATGGAGATGCTAAGTTGTATATGTTTCATTATATCTTCTATGGGATTTTCCAGCAAAAAAAAAATTGATTTGCATTCACGTCTTAGTTTTATAATGTAGCATAATAAATACATGGAATGTTCTGCATTCTGTTTGCTTGTCCTCATATTCATGGAGAGGCTTATAACAATTTTCACACTGACAGATACAAAATGAAATTGGCGCTTCACCGATTGATATTGCTAGAGCATATATGGAAAATCGTACATCAGAAGTAGGTTTTGCTGCCAATAGCGTAATGTTAAAAGATGAAGGAACAAAGCCACGTGGCAATGAATTTGCTTTGAAATCCTATATTCCATCACCTGTCCCTAAGTCATCGCCAAGCTGGCCAGGTGCCTTAGTACAAGATCAGCGTGGATATATGACCCCACCCAGTCAAAGAGCAAGATCCGGGCTTCACAATTTTCCACGAACCCCGTATTCCAGAAGTATCAATACAAAGAATAAGTCCACGGTATATAGGATTATGGTTATTTTTTATTGTAGTGATCCTTAAACACGATTTATTGCATTATTGATGATTGTTTTCTTTTCTATCTTGTCAGTCGATTCAGTTACAGGGATACAGTGATAGGCGCCGGAGTATGACCTCAACTCCTTTACAGCAGACTCAAGCTCCATCATTTGGATTGGTAACTTTTTCATATTAGCAGTTCTTAGAATTGTTTGTTGGTACAATATATTTCTATGATATTCCTTCATGTGCTCGGAATTTATTTTCTGCACAATTTGCATTTTGCATGGATTTCTGCCTGTGTGGATCATTTGGTATTTTTCCTTCTTACCAAATGAAGGTTTCTGTCTGTGGTGCATGGTCTTGGTTGTTTAGTGTGACGATTCTTGTTTTATTACTGTTACCATTTATGTTTGTTTTATGTTATTACACTTGATATATTTGGCACTCGTCATTAGTTGAGGTGAACTAAAAGACTTGAGAAATTTAAGTTTGGACACTCAACAAACCTCAAGCTATGCTTTAGGTGGCTTATCTGAGACAATTCTTTTAGTACTCTTAATATTCAAGACTTGGGATAATTCAGATGGCATGTGGGTACAAAAATGATTCTGTTATTTCTTGGTCGCAACTTCTCAAGTATATGCTTTAGATGATCAAGAGAATTCCCAACAGCTCTTATGTGCAATCTGTCTAATAGTTGCATAGAATTACGAAATATGGCTGGTTTCTAAAATGTTAACCATTATTTAAGTTTTGGGATTATCCTTATTTTTTGACCTTTTTGTTTGAGTGCTTAGATAAATTCAAGGGGTAACACATTATATGACGGCCTTGGATCTGGGGGACCTATTCGTAGATTACGTCAGAAAGCTATAGCAGAATCTCCTCGAGGATCTGCTTATTTTCAGACATCTTCAAAGAGCGGTCATTTGGAAGATATCAGTGTTTCAGAAGGTTTAATTTCTACTCCCAGGACGAATGTGGGAAACAGAGGGACAAATAGCATTGCGAAATTTCAGTCAGTAGGCAGTAAACTACATAATTCTGAAGTCAGTTTCCTAGGCAGTAAGCCACAAAGCTCTGAAGGCAGTGTTCTACGCAGTAAGCCACAAAGCTCTGAAGTCCTTGTCCCCACTGTTCCTGCACATTCTAGTGAGGTGGCTAGGAAAATACTAGAGCACCTTGAAAGGAACCCCCCAACTCCTAACGATAAGTCTGCTGAGATGAGGCTGGCCACTTCATGGAAGAAGCCCCAGTCCACTGATCTACCAACTTTCATGCCCAACAGGCTTAATAATAGGCTCACCCGTTTTGGAGTTCTTGATTCTTCTGAAAAATCTGTTCAATTTCACAACAATCTCTCTCAGGAGCCTGTAAATGTTTCTGTAAATAATAATGCTTCAACTTCTGACGCTAAAGCTGGTACTGCTTCAACAATTGCTGATAATCCCGGGTCATCACAAGATTTCATAAAACCTCGGGATCCTGAGCTCATGAATTCATCAAAGGTATTTATTTTATTTATTCATCTTAGATTCTTGCTTTAATGAGCATTTTTTCTTGTTCGTGTATGACTGCATAAGCTTCTAGCACAAAGACTATTGATGTACCTTCTAGATTCAGACCTTGACGCAAAATTTTGTAGATAATGGTAGTATTCTAGATAACAAGGGTTCCTTTTTTTTCTTCATAAAGGCCGACTTCCTCATTGAGTAGATAACGGTACTATTCCAAATCATTTAAGCCAATATTATATGTGAGATTAGAGGTTGAAACTGATTTTATTTGCATCGAGGAGTCCTCTGGACAAAAACCCGCATAATATATATATATATATATATATATATATATATACCGTGTTTAAGTTTTACGGATCATGCATTTGAGCTTTGTACCTAAACATCTTACTCCATGCACAGGGTACTTTAAAGGATGTGGCAAATGCTACTGGGTTTGCTGTATCAAATCTAAAGAAGCTTCCGCCTAACACAAAGCCGGTGTTGTCGTCTATTGTCATCAATAAACCTAGCCAAAGGTGGAATTTTTCTTCTGATAATAGCTTAGGATTCACATTCCCTATTTCTGCAGCTTCCGGGAGTTCATCTGAACCACCTACACCATCCATCTTGCCGTCTTCCGCAATTATTGGAGAGCCTCAGAAGATCGAAGTATCATCAAATCAAGTTGAACAAAATGATCAATCATCAGCTCAGGTTAAACAGAATGAAGGATCATCAATTCCTTCATTCAGTTTCGGCTTAAAGAGGTCTACTCCACCCCTTGTTTTCTCATTCCCTTCAACAAGCAGTACCCCTATACTCGATGATGCATCTGACCTCAAGTTCAAATTTGGATCAGACGATACAACAAGGATATCGTTTAGTTCAGTCGGTAAAGATGCCATCTGCTATTGAGCAAAAGGATTGCGTTTCCCGGTTATTCATTTTTTCACCTGAATTTAAATTCTAATTTTGTTAGACTTTATTTTAATTTTTTTATAGGTAAAATCAAACTAAACCAAACCTAACTGATAAATTCAGTTTGGTTCGGTTTGACACCGCAAAAAATTTTGATTTTTCCGTTTAGTTCGATTTAGAATATAAAAAATTCCAATTAAGTTTTAGTACAAACCAAATTGGAAAAACAGACCGAAGCAAAACAATCAATTGAACCAATTGGTTTGGTTTAGTTTGAACTTTTTACATCCTTTTAAATTTGGTTTGGTTCAATGGTGCGATTTGGTTCAAACTGAATGTACGCTACTCCTACTTGATAGTTCATGATTTCTTGTTTTTTTCTTCTCATTTCCTGTAGGAAAAATTATCAAAATGGCATAAAACCGGTCAATATTTAAAAGAAAACTTCAAAATATATTGTTTTTATACACTCCATATTTACGCTTTGTGCTAGAGATGTATTAGAAATATATCTTTAAGGTATTTGATATGTATGATGTTTTTTTTGTACGTAAAAGTAAATTTTGTGCAAGGCAATTTTTTTGAAGACAGATAATTTTTTTATGATTAAAGCGTATTTTTAAAAATTAAGGAGTGTTTTGTGTTGGATAGTTTTGCAGATCCCCTTTCATGTATGCACTCAATTCATTGAGGGCTAAGTAAATTAATGATTGCTTGAAAGTCGTTGGATTATTGGATTGGCAGTCTATTTTGGCGAAGAATCTTTAGAATTGTTGGGGGAGACAAATGTGGGACAGAGATGTTTGGTACGTGTTGGATGAGGGTGATGATTAAAGGAGTAGGCCGCAGCACAAATTCTGTACACGCAAAAAGAAGAATTTGGGTTGAGGTGTTGGGCCTTCAAAATATTAGAACTTGATGCCTTGGGAAGAACTTATCCCATTTCACATCTCTATTTGTTGAACAATATGTTCGTTTTGAACTCACTTTCCTTTATTCTTTGGATATTAATGTAACCAAGAAATCACATAATTGAAAAAAAGAGCAATTCTGGGGTTTCCGTGTCAAACGAATTTGCAGCTCAACAGCATTATGAAAGTGAAATTTTATCTTAAAATTGGGTAATTTTGCCCTCTGTTTTTTTGGCTTAATATATAGTTTGACCCTCTGTTTTTTTGGCTTAATATATAGTTTGACCCCCGAACTTGTACCTTTTTACCCATCTAACATTTAAACTTAACGTTTGAATTTGTTAAATAATTCGATTTGACCCCTGAACTTGATAAATACGTAAATATTGAAACTCTCCGTGTCCACCTGTCACTTGAAACATTCTAGAAGAAATTGTGTACGGGGGGTTCAATGTTTACGTATTCATCAAGTTCAGGGGTCAAATCGGATTATTTAACAAGTTCAGAGGTTCGATAGGTGAGACGCTTTTAGGGGTTAGATGGGTAAACGGATATAAGTTTAGAGGTCAAATTATGTATCCAGCCGTTTTTTTTTTTAAAAAATTCAGTCTTTTCCACCAAAGTCACTTTGTAACTATAGAACTTATGACATTGAATGGTATAACGAAAGATCAGTGCTGTCCATTTCTCTGTCAAAAAAGGTTGACGCAAATGCTAACAGTGCAGATGATCTACCAAATTGAAGCAACGAATACAAGGAAAAGAACATTGCCAATCATACATAAGCGGTAGTGAAAAATTATAGTTGCCCATGTTGTTGTCGTAATCAGTGATGAAGTTAGAAATTCCACACTAGAAGGGCAAATCGCAATATGTATCACATAAGACTACTGTTTTTTTTCACCTCAAAACAGCCCAAAAAATATTCAAAACTGAATAAAAGATGTTTCGAAAATGTCACTCAAACTAGTTTGAATGAAAGAAAATTAAAATTGTGTGAATGCAATATCTGATAAACCGGTTGAGAAAAAATATTTTTTTCTTTCAGAATTACTAAAACTGCACCGAAAATTAATTTTTCCTCTCAAAACTGCCCAGAAACTTTAAACATGCACAAAACTATCGTTAATAATTTCAGCGCTGATTTGCAAATGTGTCCAGAAAATTAAAACAGTCCAGAAAATAAAATAAAGCCATCTTGTAATAAAATTGTCCAAAATAATGTTAATTCTTCCCAGAAGAAAATAAAATTATGTCCGAAAAAATAATATAATATTAAAATCATGCAAAACAGTTTATTAAACTCTTAATCAAAATAATGAAACGAAAAAATTATGTTTAAAATTGATTCTGTTAAATTTCTGCATATGCATATAAAGAGGCGCATAAGCATTACAACAAGCCTACGCCTATCCAATAGCCAAAAATAATGAAAAAATATATATATTTGATATTGTTAGGCAACATGGTACGCATACAGAAATAATTATTTATTAATAAATAAATATAATAAATAAATTCAATAAATTCAATTGAAAATAAAAAATACAAACCGAACCAAATCGAGTCACCCAAATTTTGAAATTTGAGCGTATAAATTTTGTTCGAAGTGATGGCTGTATATAGCAATCCCATTTTATAACATCTACTTTATTAGACTTAATAAGGGAGACAAAGTTGTTATAAAAATTTATTTGAAATTTGAAAAAACAATAAAAAATGTGAAATACAATTTGCACGAGACTAGTCATTTTGTCGTTGCATTTAAGTGCGTCGGTTGAGTGCATGTTCATTGTCGTCAATTGATTTGTGAACTCTTAGATTCACTAGCTTGTAGCTAAGCAAAGAAATTTTTTTATATAAAACACGTCAAATTAAGTTACCCATCGAATATAAGGATATACTATTTTCTTTTCAATTTTCTTCTCAAAGTCTGATCTTTTGAACATCAATCTTTATTTACCCTTTAGTCATTTTGAACATATAAATATATGATTTTGATATACCCACAAAAGAGAAAACAAAACCACCAAAATTTGACACTTTTATATAATGGGTTCACTCAAAATTAAACGCTAAAGTGACAAATGATCTTATTACTTTTACACTATATTTAATATTTTCCAACATAACATGCATAAGCTACCAAATTACCATAGCGAATGAGAAGTTATTTCATCCGTTTATTTTTTTCTAATGCAATTGATTTATGTTATTGTGGAGTTTCTCAGGTTTGAACCTCTTCTTCCTCTAACTCATTTTGTGTGATAAAAATATCTTCGTCTACTTGTTTATTAGGTCAATAATTCTTTTCACTTTTGATGAATAAAAATACAAAAAAATATGAACATAAATATAATAGAACATTTGCCGAGAAAAATACAATAAAACATTAAGAAATTTTTTCAATAAACAAAAATGAAAAATTTAGATTGCAATAATTATGATTATCCGTTAGTAATTATCGTTTGACCAGTGATTATAAAACTTTAACGATTTTGCTTCCGCAGATAAATGCATAATTTCATTATAATGTTTGTCATTTGAAATTTTTCATCACCAACAATTACAAATTACATTTCTTGCGGGAAAAAATATTCAATACAATCATTACACATATCATTCATGCAACAAACTAATTGTGCGTTAGTTATGCGAAAAAATTAATAATAAAAAGTAAATAAGTATTAAAAAATATTTCTATTATAAATGTTTATTGTTTTGTTATAAGTTTAACATGGCACAAGCATTACATATAGATAAACACTTTTTTTTGGGAGGAGACAGAAATTTTGTTTATTCCATCCGTTCCAATAGAGTTGTTCATTTTGAAAAAAAAATTATCCCAAAACTCTTATCCACTTTTAAAAAATAATTAACTTTTACACTTAATTTTCCTACATTATCCTTATTTAAAATTCACTAATGAGTATATTGAAAATAAATTGCAAGTGAATTTTATATTAAATGGAGGTATGATAAGAAAAGTAAATTTTTTTTATAAAATTTATAAACAATAATTGCTTTTTTAAAACTGTGTAATAAAGGTGAAATGGACAATTCTATTAGGACGGAAGAAGTAGTAAATATGGAGCAACGAAGATATGTCCAAAAGAAGTGCAAAGTGCAAAGCAGAAAATGGTGAAGAAGGAAGAAGACGAAAATGTATAGAATAGGTGGGGAAGGTGGCGGAAGAGAAGGGGGATATGTTTGTGTTTGTGTGGGTTAGAAATAAGTCAGTGAGATGAGGTGAAATGACATTATAAATTACTATAAATTATAAATTTGCATTTATTGGTGAGAGACATGAATTTGACGTTTCAGATTCTAATTGTCAGAATTCCTCACACATATTTTTCTATCTTTTTAGTAATTTAATTTAAGAATTCCAAATTTGCCAACTTGTAATCGACTATCCACTTGCTGATCCCGATGATACTTTCAATCATTACTCATACCTTCATATGCAATGCAACCTTCAAACAAGGGAAAGATTTAGATTTACAATTGTTAAATCTAATAACCTATATAAATTGGTAATGTGTTTTTCTAACTTAAATGAGGTCCAAAATTTAAACCGACCCCTTTAAACTTAAAACTTAAAATTTTATGCTCTGTAAAAAAATTATCCGTTTTGATTGATGATTAATTTGGATTTAGAAGACTAATTAAATACGACGTTTTAAAATTGAAACCTATCTAAAACACCTTATACACCCTGCATAAAGAATATTTAAATTTAATCAAATAACTTTTTGACATCACTTAATTAATTATAAGAAAATTTGCGATGAAAATATTAGTAAATTGACTCGCTCCATTTCGAATTAATCAAGAAAGATCCATATTAAAAATAAAATTTAAAAATACAAATGCATCATTTTAATTATAAACATACTTTTAATATTTAAAGTAATCGAATGTTAGTCAATGAAGGAGTAGCAAGCGATACATTTTCTCTAAAAATATTAAGAGATGCATGATTCGATTTCCATTTGGAAAAAAATATTTTTATGCAGCTTTAGATATTATTATCATAAATAATAATAATAATAATAATAATTTAACACTAACATTTAAAGTAATTGTATGTTTTTTTGGTTAAAAAGCACTATTTCTCTATTATGTATTCCATCCAAATTTAAGCGTTTGTTTCTTTTTTTTTTTTTTGAAACCAAAAGTTCTATTAATCAAAAGCTGATTGATCAGCCAGTACATAGAATTTGATAATCGGAGGGACATGTCCCAACCAATTAGATAAACTAAAATAGTCATATGCTACCAAATGAGATTTTCTATCGTAATTAAAACAACATATATGCATCTCAATTAAGCTAAAGTAGTCATGTGCTATCAAACTGATAATATTACAAAGCAAAGAGTTGTTGTTGAAGGCATCCATTACAACCTTTGAAATAAAGGGAATTAGATTAGCTTCGCTTGCCATGATAATACTAACTTTAATCGCACGACTGCTACAGCTAGCAGCTATAACTTCATCGTTAAATTAATTGCATGTCATATGAAGAACTACATTAAAGATAACTAAAAATTCTTCCTAAATTAGAATATGCAAATGGTATTTACATGGTTGAAACTTAAAGAATGTCGAGCCAAATAATAGATCAGAATTAAATCGATTTTAAAAAAATTAGATCGATTCTTATAGTTAAATTGGAAAAGATTTACAATTTCAAAAAGATTTTGATAGATTTTTAAAAAATCGAAAAAATTCAACTTTTTTAGCACCATCTAAAATTAAGTGTATTTAAGACTGTGAGTTATGAGATTCGAATTCTACTCGCACGATCTAATTAATTGGTTTACAATAGAAATATTCAAAATGCAATAACTATGTTATCTTAATATATGTTTTTCCAACACAATTTAATTTTGCACAAGGGAATTATTGTATGACAGCAACAGAAAACATTGAGCACATAACACTTTAGTCAAGAGTTCAATGAAATAAAAGGTTGAAGCAATCTGGAAAAGTGTTTGCTCCATCTTTAGTGCTTTGTGGAGGATTCTTTCTTTTCCTTTTATTCTTTAATTAATTTCCATTTTATTCAATTATTTTCCTTTTCTTATTACATATGAAGATGGATGTGTAATAATGCCCTAGCTTTCAATTCACAGGAGCCAAATGAAAATGAAAATGAAAATGGTGGTCCTATAAATTCCTTTTCAAAGAGTTCATGGATTATGATTTATGAGTGGTAGACAGATAGAGTCTTTTGATAGATATCTACTTTTCAAAGATAAAAGAAGCAGTTTCTTTTTCTTTCTCAAATTAGTAATTCATTCAAAATTTTGTCTAATTTGTTGTTGTTAATAAAAATGGTAATTTTTTGTTTATCATATAAATCTATGGTAGCTTTTTATAGATGTATGCAGCTTGCTTTGTCAATTTTCATGCAACCTACTAACTTTCCTTTCAATCTACTCATTTAGTTATACATGTAATATTCCTAGCTAATAAGTTCTGTGGTTTTTAGTTTGTTTTGGATTTACTTTAGTTGTGATTTAGTGAAGCTTTTATCTAGATCCAGTAGCTGAACCAGAATTTTCTTTGCATCAAATTTACTATTTATCTCATATATAATTTTCCGGCGGCTCGGACTTTATCTCTATTTAGCCCTAAATTTATTACGGATTTATGCATATTTTCAAAAGTTTACCTCTTATTTTTTTTTTAAATCAGGGTTGAACCCTACCCTAACCTTAGGATAGTTGCGCCCCTGATCTGGATTTGAGTCATTTGACAATTAGGGGGTTAAAATTTGCACTCACTGAACTATATATATGACTTTAAGATCTATTTGGTTCAAATGAATTTCACAATTTTTATGAAATTCAATTGAATTTCTATAAGATATGAGTTTGGTTCAAATGAACTTTCACAATTTAAATTTATATTTACACTCAAAATACATTATTCAATTTATTTTACTTTATTTAAAATTCGGAAAACCAAACACAAAAATTCATTTTCAAATTATTTTTAAGTAGAATTCATTAGAAATGAAACAAATTGAAATGAATTCAATACTAGAATTAATCCAAACATGCCCTTACATTTTGATTATCATCATTTCATTTGTTACATTTTAATAATCCAATTTCATTTGCTTAAAATATCATCACAATTCTGGTCAATAATTGTTTGTCACAATAAAAAAAATTGTGCTCCACATATTTTTAAATCGGTCACAAAAGTGATAATTTTCTCGAATTCGGTGAGTAAACCCTTATAGTTGAGTTATCTAAATAAAAATGAAATGAAACAATAATAACCGAAGTATAAAATGTTATAGTTCATGACCGTAAAATGTTTTAACTCAAAATTAGATGTTCAAGTTCGTACTATATAGTCCGATCAAAACATTAATTGAAGAGTTATAAGCGATAGCAGTCTCACCTAACAACTTAAATTTTTATATTGATTAATTATCTTATCTTGTGATATTAAAATTTCTATGGTATTTTTTAAGTTCGATCATTAGTAATTTAATTTAATTAATTAAATATTTAAGCATAAGGTTAGATATGAATATACTTGTTCACGTTTTAAATTCAAATTTAGTAAGTATTTGCATAAGAAAAGTTCAGCACAATACATACTTATGCATATGTTACCATCAATAGATTCAATGGCAATATTCCTAAGATTGTGCCAAAATATACACATTATTATATGGTTAGACGTTAATATATTTCAAGTTGACCAATTCACAAAATTGATTTATTTAAAACATATAACATTCCAATTAACAATTTTTTTTCTTATCTACTTTTCTAAAAAAATAATATATTCGATGGCTATTATAGACATACTTAAATCAATTTTTGGAAAAATGGATAAATTTACAAATCAAATTTGAATAGAGTTACAACTTTTGAAAGGTTTGTATATATCTTTAAAAATTCGAAAAAGTTTGACTTTTTGGCACTATTGGATCTAAAAACGAAGGATTTAATTTATAAAGATATTTTAGTTCCTTAACATTTTATGACAATTAACTCATAGTTGAAGAGAAATATTATTATTTTTTTGAAAAAAAATATATATCTAGGACTAATTTATTATAAAAATAACCTAAAATATTGAATTATGATTTATGATTTATTTTTATTAATTTTTTTATGAATATAATTTTATTAATTAAACTCTTCCTCTTTTTCTTTTTTTAATATAATCAATTAAACTATTGGATCAAAGTGTCAATTATTTTTATTCAAAATATATTTATTAATTGTATCCTAATTATGGATATATAAATTTGTTTTGCCTAATATATTTAATAAACAGCACTAATCTACTAAGAATTTATAAATTTGTTTTGCCTTGCAATTTTTCATTTTCTTTATTTTTTGGTGAGGAGTTTTTAAACCGATCATACCAAACGGGCTCTATGTATTTATTTTTTTATTATAATGAATCCAAACTCCCAAATTTGAATAATATAATACATGTTATTTTTCTTGAAATTTTAATAAACCTTGCAGCAATCACCATTGCAATCATATTCAAAAACACAGTTTTGTTTTTCTATCACAATTCTTGTCACCAAACCAGGAACTGAAAAATCATGTAATTAATTATCAAAATAAGAATGAAGTTTAATTCAAGTTGAAGTAAATGAACATTAGATAAACAAATAAAGCTTGCGGCAAATACATTGAAGATGAAAAATATAGGTATATAGTCATATAGAGAATAAACATATTGTCTTTGAAACACCTTAAATTGAGGTCTCTAACACTTTTCCAAATCACTTCAAAGAATGAACGGTGTTGATGGATAATCATAACCTTCATTTATTATATAGCGTAGTCCTTGACATTAGGTGCTTCCCATAACCCTGCACAAAATTACATTTACTTCGATTAAAATAACTATTACAAATTAAGTGATCAGCCAATAATTAAATAATACAATTGTAATTTTCCATTTTCCATTCTGAAAATAACTGTATAGTGATCAGCAAAGAATTAAAGAATGCAAATGCAATTTTAGTATGTACAACATATGTACATAAGCCGAAACATTCAATTAATTTCTGTTCTATTTTGTTTTTCAGACTTTCAAGCTTCTACTCCATTGGAAAAAGATAACATAATAAGTGGAGCAAGTTTTGGGATTTGACATTACTATGAATTTCCAATGCTGATTCATTTATAGGTGGAAATGCTTCAGTTTCTTCTTCATTGAGTAATTCTGATAACAAACATCATATACATATATATATTACTACAAAAAAAATCTTGAAATCAAAATTGCATTTACTAAATAAAATTTCCTTCAATTCTTATTGTTTATTGAATCAGTAAATTAATTAAGTAGAGACAGTATTGTAATGTAAATTAAGAGATTCTTCCCTAGACCGGTTCTAGGAACGATGCATGGATCCAAGCAAATAAATGTTACAAAATGAGAATTAAGAAAAAATATGAGATTTTTAATATTTGATTGGTTAAGTTCATACATCTTTTACGAACCCGGTCTAGATAAGTATTTTCGGAAAAATAGTACTTACATCATCTAACTTATTAGTTTGATTGTTGCTCTCCAACATCAACCCAAAATGAATATGAGGATAATGTGCCCACTACAAGATCACATAGAATGAAATAATTACCGGTCAATAACCAAAAGATCTTAATATGATATTATAACAAAAAGGTTTAATTTCTTCAGTAATTAATAATTTTCCACTTACATTTTTGGCAGCAGTACTGAATGCTTCTCTGTGACTAATATCAGGATTGTTTGCTTTAATCCTCTGAATCTCCTCTCTACAAAAGATTCACAATGTTTCATTAAATATGCATGTATAAAGCAAAACCCTAGCTATGAATAAAGGTTAGTGTGTCATCAAGAAATAAAAATTCGTTTTTTGTTACAGTACTTTATGAACTGGTTATATGCAGAAGGTACTCGCTGCCTCTTCTCGGGAGCTGAGATCGAAAATAACAGCACATTAATTAATGTAAACATGAATCTTCTCGTAAAAAATATGTAGAAAATTAAAGAAAAAATGTGGCAACTCACGTCGATTAACAATTTTTTGTTCGGCAACTGGTGGTCGCATCGAAATCCTGTTATTGCATTTTGATGAAGAACCCAATTCAATTCTGTAGTCAGGCAAGGTATGCTTTGGTGCCTGTAAAAATATTCAAGAAATTAAAGAAAGATGACAAAAAATTTCAAGAACAGAAACTTTTGTTGAAACACTGACAATAATAAGGGAAAGAAAGAGAAAAATGCGGGCTGAAATGATGTTTTTCTTTTTCTTTAAATAAAAGATAAGATAAGATAATAAGTTGCAGAATTGAATCAGTTAAAATTGTATTGTAAATAAAACCCAGGTTGACAGGCAGGTGTAAGAATTAAATATTAAAAAATTAACTTTTATAAGGATCTATATTTATAAATAGGTAGATAGTCTTGTTTTTTTATTAAAATTATTGAGAGATGTGTATGAATAAAATCCAGAGTATAGGACAAATATTTGTTATGAAAAGAAATCATTAAACTAAAAGAACCCTAATACATAGACAGTCCATCAAATCAAAGGTAGCAAAAACAGAAAATAAGAAAATCTGTAAAAAGTGGGCTGAAGAAAGTAGAAAAAGAAAACCCTAGAGACAAACAAAAACTAGGTAGGTTATATTTTTAAACTATTACGGCCACAAAAATAAGGCTAGAAAAAATAGGTAGGTTTTGGTAACGGCGGCTGCAGCTGAGAATTCTGCAGTACTGTGAAATGTTTTAACCAAAAAATAATGCTCATAAATTATATAAAATTACTAAAGTTAATCAGTAGAAAAATACAGATCTTGGAAGAACCTAGAAGCCAGAAACCCTAGATTTTCAGACAGAGATAGATCTTTTGTTTCTTAAATCTTAGGAGTGTCTGTAGATAGAATTATAGGTCGGAAAACGCCCTAAAAATAAGCTGAAATATGTGTTATTTTTTGTTTGTCACCTGAGAATCTGGCCATGATAGTGACTGAAAGGCAGCTGCCATGTTGACGGACCATAGATTAGCGCAGTGCCCACATCGGACGGTAACTATGTCAAACATACTGCTGCATGGAACGCTCACCTGCAATAACCCACACCACCATCATTACCACTAATTAACAAATATGAAAAACTCAAGTCTCAGAAAAATGAGATTAATGTGTTCTTTTTTCGAAAAATGAAATTCATTGTGCTTTCTATAAATAGGTTAAAACTGAAGATGAGATGAGATCTTCATTTTTTTGGCTAAAATCAAGAATATATATATGTACACCATTTTATGTGGTTTAGCCAAGGATAAGCATGGAAACTAGAGAGAGAAGAAATGAAGAACTGGTGAAGGTGTTGTCTTCATCAAATGACAAAAACTTATCAAAATCTAAATTCACACTAAAATAACAACAAATAGAAACCAATTAAAAAAAATACATTGGAGGACCTTCTTCAGGGTCTGACTTAGTTTTGACTGAAAAAAAAGAAGAGAGAAGTCCAACGATGGAGACCTGACTGTGAAGAAAAAATCAAAGATTTCTGAATCAAACATGGCACGGGAGCCTGATGAGTGATGATCATCAGAGAAAAGAAACGTTTCTTTCTTAATTCTTGTGAAATAAATTATGCAGAAAAAGCCACAACAAAACAAAAACTACTGAAATATATAAGAAATACCGCGAGAACAATATTGCAAAAGTTGCAAGGGATGTAGCAGAGTTGCTCAGGAACAGCATCGATGCAGCTTGACATCTTTAATTAATAATAATTTTTTTTTGAAGAAGAGGAAGATAAGAATAGAAAAGAAAGAACAAGTTGCTGCAATTTATATAAATAGAGAGAAGAAGCTAAGTGAAAGCAAAAGCTTTCTTTTTGATTCTCTCTCTAACACAAATGCTTCTTAGTTTTGATGCCGGGCAACAGTAAAAAAAAAAAAACTTCCATGGGCCATATATATAATACCAAGAAAGAGAAACACAGAGAGGGCGTAGAGCCAATGTGCAGTGATTAAGAACCAGACCGGCCGGATCGGTTTGTTCAACTGATTTGGTTCTAACAATTATAAATATTGTTTAATTGCTTTTTGGATAGATAAAAACCATAAAAATTGGAAACTATTGAATCGGGTTAAACTGTAAAAATCGTCAAGTTTTTAATTTTTCTTTAGAATGTGATTTTTTTCATTAATTTTCAGTTTATTTAGTAGTGAAAATTTTATTTGTGTGTTAGGTTTAAAAAAGTATATACTTAAGTCTTATAGATATATATAAGACATATATTTTCATACTTATTTGGTCGAACTATAAATTGAACCAATTGAACCAGAATTTCCATCGGCCACTACAAAATGAATTTAAAATGAAATAAGAAATAAATAAAAAAATAAAAAAAGGATAGTAGTTGGGTTTTAGTGGTGCTCAAGGCAGGCACAAAAATGCTTGGACAGTGAAAGGGGAAATAAATGAAAATGAACGAGTTAAAGCCATTTTGATGTTTGGAGCATTTTATACTTAGAAAAATTATCTAATGATGTCTCCTATGCTAATCACTAAAAATTATTCACCAATTATTAATTTGGTGAAAATTCCCGAATTTACTTTAATGAAGTTAACCAAATCCAACATTAATTTTTTTTTTTAATTTTTTCGTTTATTAATTTTTTCACATTGTATTCATATTTTAACAATTACACCCAAAAATTTATTTTTATTCATATTTGACGTGGATTCAGAACTTGTGGGAAAGCTGGATCGAGATAATTATGGAGTTTTCCATAATATGTCAGAATACAAAAAGTATCGGATTAGACGGTTTAATTCGAGTGAAAACAGACCAATAAACAAGACTTGTTGACTTTGCAATGAGCCCAGCCACTTTTAGGCTGAATTCTTTTGTTTAGACCTACAAAAGGGCGTTTTTACAATTACGGCTGATTTAAACTTTTATTAATTTATTGTCTGTTATGCCCTGTTTAGAGTTTTTGTTTTGTATTATTATTTAAACAACCTTCTGAGTTGTTGGAAGGTAGTTATTAGTTTTTGATATTTTGAGACATGTTTTGTTATTTTTTAAATTTCGGTATTTGAATCAACAAACATTTGATGCCTATTTCCTAGTATTCTTATTATTGAATCAATGGGTTTATAAGTTAATTGCTGGCATTATTTGATAATCAACGGCTTTTAAATTATTTTGTTCTTTATTGTGAGTTTCGCTACGTCAATATTCTTCCGAATTCTATATATAATATTATTTATATTTAAAATGTAAATAAAATGCTGTCAATTTTTTTTATTACATAACCTTGTTTTATTTAAACATAATGTTTTTATGTTATCGTTTCGTAAATTTATTTATATATTTTTTATGTTATCGTCTTGTAAAATTATTAATATAATATTTTTATATTATCGTCTCATAAACTATTAATATAATATTTTATATTATTGTGTGAAATTAATGTACAATTATTTATTGATTAAATTTTTAATTAAATAGATAATAGATAATAAATGTTAAATTATAATTTAATCAAATATATAATCATAAAAAGATAAAATAATGAGGGAAGAAGCTTATAATTTTTTACGAGAGAAGAGTAGAGAGTCACCTAAATGGTTTTTGGTGAAAACCACTTAAAAATGCAATATGTTTCACATAATTTAACACATATTTTTCGTATTTAAAAATAGTAAGTTATGTTTAGGATATGTGTTGAATATTTAATTAAAAAATATAATAAATTTATAAAAATATTTACAATCCTTGAAAAAATTAGCAGAAATTTATTTAAAACTAATTTTGACAATATAGTTCAACAATTTTACAAGTTATAACAATTATATCAAATAAATAAATAAAATAAATAGTCCAATTAACAAAAATATAATCTAACATCTTAAACTATTTTTATGATAAGTCCATATTTAGAGAATTTTTTATATTTTTTTTCTATGATAAAAATATTTTAATAGTAATATATAATTTTTCTTAAAATATTAAACAATTTCTTAAATTTTTTGATTTTATCTCTAATTATTTACTAATTTATTATAAAAATAAACTAAGGAACTAAAATTATGATATTTTTATTATTTAAGCCTTTCACATTTTTTATTTAATATATGGATATAATTATCAGTATTTATAAAATTGATGGATCGAACTGTCAAAATTATTTTTTAAAAATAGTTTTAATTGTTTAATAATAATTTTTTTTATAATTGAAAAGAGAAGAGCGTTTGTGGGAGATCAATTTGATAATAGTTATAAATATATAAAATTATTTTATCGATACAAAATATTAATTTATCTGCAAAAATGACGTGCATTATATTTGAGCATTAATGATCTATGCAGAATTTATTTTTTATCTAAATATCGTAAGAGTTTCTCATAAATTTTCTATTACTATTATAGAATTTACTCATATGAGTGATGCATCATAAATCAGATTTAGACAATAATCCTCCATTAATAAACATGTCATTCGATTTACACAAATATTTTCCACAAAATAAACCCAGAAAAGATTAGGGTTTGAGAGGATGGGTAGCTTTTGGCAGATACAAACATACTAAATCTGTTCAGATATCCAAATTTGGAGATATATGGAGTCATGAGTCTGAATGTGACCACTTTCAATATCATTTCTGCATCTGTATAGCGGACTATAAGGGCTGTTTTTTCCAATTAATACTGCATTTATTTATTGTGTTAAAGATTGATGACAAGAAGGATTATAGTCACCAAAATAAATGAACATGAATTAAATTATAAAGTTTAGTTATTAAAAATTAAGAAATAAAATTAAAATTTAATCATTAAAAAAATAAATTAAGTTCACTAATTAAAGTGAAATATCTCAAAAATTAATTAGTGATTCTTAGTGATGGAAAGACTACAATGGCGAAAAAAGTAATTGAAACATAAGGGCATAAGAGAGGATGGATAAAGTAGAAATGTTATTAGGATATCTTCTTTGGTCCCTTTCCATGTCTACATAAATGCATATAATAATGATTGTAATAACCTTTTAGCATACTCTTCTTAATCATGCATCTTCAATTCTGTATGAAATTCATTATATAGGCTATAGGTTTTGAATTTTAAATAAAAGTTTATATCCCTAAGTTTAGAAAGATTCAATTGAAAATTGCCCATTGTACTCCTAATTTCAAAAAAATATATTCATTAACCATTGATTTTTTTAAACTATACCAAATATATATATATTTATCACACACACTTCACACTCATATAACTCATTCTATTTAATAATGTTTTTTGTATAGGCAACAAATATTTTTGCAGCTAATTTTTTTTACTGCTAAAAAATATTTTACAGCATTAATTTTAAAAGTTGCTGCCATTAGTTAAATTATAGCAGCATTTTATAACAAATTTTATCACCAATTATTTAAGGCAACGTTTTATTAGCAGCAACATGCCACAATTTTTTTTATTACTATATGTTAATAGTAACAATTTTAGTACTATTAACAGCAAAAAAGTTTGCTGCTAATTCTAGTATTTCTTATAGTGATTTAATAAAACTTAATGCAATTCAATAATAAATGAGAATGATAATACTATAGTATTTTTTTTAACTTTAAAATGTTATTCCCAAATTAGTTATTAAAGCCTCGCTTGGTTCATTTATAGCAATTCCTGGGAAGTAACTTCCCGGGAAGTGTAGTTACTGAGAAGTTAACTTCTCAGGAAGTTTGATAAATGTTGCTTGTTTCAATTTTTACATCCCGGGAAGTACAAAATTAATTTTAATATAATATACTATATTTTTAACTAAAAAACATAAATGTCCTTTGATAATTTTTATATTGTTAAACAAATAATTTTAATTTAAAAATCGAGCAATAAATAATTTAATTTTTGCTTATTATCTCTTATATTACGATTCAAGTACTATTTAGGAGAGTTTTTAAATATCAAAGTTTAAAAATTATATTTTTTTAATTTGAATTTTACATAATATAAAATATTTAATAAAAATATTTACTTATTATAAATAACAATTATAAAATAATATAAGTATATTTTTTGAAATAAATAAAAATATTTTTATATGAATTTTAAAATAAAAAAAGAAAAGAATTAAGTTTAAATTAGGAAAAACTAACAAAAGTGCTAGGGAAGTTCTACTTCCTTGGGTTTTACTAGGGAAGTTACTTTCCTAGTCAAAGGGAAGTCAAACATCCAACTTTCCGGAAGTAAAATGTAAAAATTGAACAAAGTAAAAAAAAATTGCTATTTACCCCCAACCAAACAAAGCCTTTGCAAGTCAGTAATATTATAAGAAAGGTAATGCATTTGATATTTTGTATTTTACTGATCATTGTAATAATATTATTTTAAAATTTTACAAAAGCTTTTAAATATATATAATTATAAATAAAATATATAATTTTTTTATCATTAATATTATATTAGTAATACTACATACACTTTACAAATTAATTTAGATCTACTGTGTTAAAAAATCAAATCTTTTTGGATGAGGTCAATTATAATCAAACCTTTCAAAAATATAAATTTTAGCTAATTTTCAATAAGTATGTTTCAATTTTATCAATCACTCATTTTTTTCTTAAAAAAAAAACAAATAAATATTTTTAAATATTTTTATTTCTAACCAAACATAACATTTTAAAATGTGCTCTTCATTAATTTAATTTTTTAAAACAAAACAAACCAAATCAAATTTTAATAAGATGTAGATACAATTTTTTTTAAAGATCTCTAAATCTGATTCAGCTTCAAAAATTTCCCAATTTTTATCTCCCCAAACCGCTAGCGACCCACATTCTGTTGCCATTGACATAGGCCACATGCCATTTTTATCGTCCATTTTAGAGGTTTATATGGTAACTGTAGCAATTTTTTTTACCTTTTTTTATGAATCAAAATGTATATTAAACCATAAATGTAGACTTAAATATTTGACCATATAAATCTTTTGTATTATTTACTTATTTTGACATATTTTTATCTATTAAATTAGATTCAAAATTAAATAATATCTATATATAATGTTTCGATGCTGTCTAACTCAATTCGGTCAGAACATATAATAGGTAGGCCAAACCTTCAAAAAATAACAAATCTTTGCGACTTTTGTCAGTTACGATTAAACTTTTCAAAATTAGCAAATATAACCTGTTTTTTTGCATATTATGTTTCTTTATAGCCATTTTTGAACCGGTTCATTTTTTTATTGTGATTAAACTTTTTATTGTGACACAACACACAAATGTTTGATATTTTATTATGATTAATTTTTTTTTTAATTTTATATACATGGTTGTCATGTTGGCAAAAAAATCGGTTTGATTCGAATTTAGCTATAAAAAGAACATAATATACAAAAACGGGTTATATTTATTAATTTTATAGATTTGATCATAACTCACAAAAATTGCAAAAATTTAGGGCCTAGACAGGTATTATGGTGGGTTTTTGATATTTGGGTGCCTCAAAGGCACCCAAAAATCCAGTATAGTGCCTCTTCTGGAATTAATTCCAGAAGAGTGCCTGGGACCACATGGTCCGCATTCTAGGAATGCGGACCACGTGGTGTTCCGCATTCTCGGAATGCGGAACACATTAATCAGCATTAATCAGCTGATTAAAGAGTGTTCCGCATTCCTAGAATGCGGAACACTCTGATTTTACCGTTGGGAGCTGACAGCTCCCAACGGTAATTAATGTGTTCCGCATTTGACAAATGCGGAACACATTAAAAATCCGAAGGCTATAAAAGCCTCCTCCAGCAAGTGTTTCATTCACAATTTGAAGCAAAAAAATACTTAAAACATAAAAGTTCGAGGGAGACGGTTATTATTTTGAGCGGAAAAATCTTGAACCGAGGTGTTTTTATTTCGAATCTATATTTTGGAGCTAAGGAGTTATATTATTTAATACTAATTATTTTGGAGAACTACAAGAGGTTAGTACGTTTAATTATTTTATTTATTGCTTTAAATAATTTTAGTATTTGTAAATATTAGAAATGCATGTATAAATTTAATTATAATAGAAAAATATTAAATTTTAATTATAATTTAGAAATACATGTATAAAAAAGTTTATAATGTAGAAAAATGTTATCTTAGCCTAATAGTTATTTAGAAATGTATGTATAATATAAAAAAATTATTATAGTTTATTAAAATATTGTTAATTGTTAAAAAAATTAATTGTAAATTGTTATTGCATACAATTATATTAGGATATGTTTAATTTATTTTTATAATATATAAAAAAAATATTAGACATAAAGTAACAATAATTACAATTGATATGTTAATGCTATTAATTTGAAATTCGCATATTAAATATAACGGTGTCAAAATTTGCTGTTTATTAATTAGAAATGACGAGTCCAAATATATCTTTGTTGATATGGTGTGATGGCCGTATTGTGAGTTCTCCGTGTGGAATAGAATACCACGGGGGTCGTCCGGTTAATATGGCGCTTAGCGAGAGAATGAGTTTCGAGGAATTACAAAATATTTGTAGAAGAGCAGTTTCTACCGACGGGGAAGTAGAAATTTCAAAAATCTACTTCCGGCTTCCAAGAATAGTTGGGGGTGCGATACGCTCGTACTCGTTGTTTTCCGTGGAGAATAACGAGCATGTGTTTGGAATTTTGAACGAGGTCGTGCGGTATCCGCAACTCGAGATTTTGGAATTGTACGTGGAATACGAGGCCGTGGTTCGCAACAAGACTTTACTAGATCAGTTGGTCTTATGTGATTCAAGCGGGTCTGATAGGGGTAGTGGTGAAGAGGAAGAAGAGGAACAAGAGGATTTCTACGACAGCAACGAAGAGGATGTCGAGGAAGACTTAGGAGCAGATTCACAATATGAGTCGCAACTTCCTGAGCATGTAAGAACGGCGGATCTTTGCGACTTTGACGTCGCCCCGGAGGATGATGAAAAGATTATGTGGGATCCTGGGATGGAATTCCGAGTAGGGATGGTATTCCCAAATCGCGATGCCGTCCGAGCTTGTGCGACTACTTATTCGGTCGGGGTGGCCGTTTGTGCAAAGGAGAAGCTGAACCCTCTTGAGTTTGTGCATTGGCATTACCAGACCAAGTTTGCAATTCAATGCTGGAACACTCCATTTAAAGTGTTACGTGCCGGCACATACTGGAAGAAGTCCGGCGTAGACGAACCCCACTTCATTCCAAACCCTGAATGGCGTCGAAAAAGAGGGCGTCCAGTCAACCAGCGCTTCAGGAACGAGATGGATCAGGAATACAGGGAAGATCCGAGTCCTAACTGGTGTAGTAGATGTTGTCGCCGGGGTCACAATGCAAATGATTGTACCAATCCTATCCGAGATGAGTAGATTATGACTGTTATCGTGTAATAGACAGGAAGTAGTTATGACTGTTATTGTATTTGTGATGACTGTTATTGTATTTGTGATGATTGTTATTGTTTTAATGAATGTTACTTTAGTAATGTATTATTCTTTTGAATCTCCTTTTAGTAATTCTTGCGAATATCATTCACTAATGTATTATTCTTATGAATGTTTGTTGTAATTTTTAATAACTGTTGTATGTATTTTTTATTTCAGCTATGGCTGAACGTCGGGACTACTACACTCCTGGGCCGTTGGTCCCAGACGTTCTGACAATGCAGGACGATCACAGATCCTCGGTTATTTGGGATAACCAGGTAAAATCTTGTTTTTTATTGTCCTAATTTGGTTATAATTTTTAGTGTCCTAATTTTTATGTAATTGTTATATTTTCAGGGCGACGAGTCTTCCTTAGGGTCACGTTCGAGCGCCAGACTTACTCCATTTCACGAGCTAGATTCTCGCATCAGGAATGGGATTATTCAGACTGGCATGTCTGGTTTTCTAGCGATGCGCCAGTTTCCAGTTGACTTGTGCCTTATCACAGCTCTTGTGGAGAGGTGGAGACCAGAGACACACACGTTTTGGTTTCCAGAGGGCGAGTGTACTATCACGCTGCAGGACGTGGCCATCCTGACAGGGCTCCCAGTGGATGGGACGCCCGTTACCGGACCTCGTATACGGGATTGGAACACGGTGTCTGTTCCTCTTTTAGGGAGGCAGTTAGAGGTCAGCCGTCCCCGTAAACCGGGGTCCTCGTGGGTTAGTGGTGCTTGGTTGTCAGCCCAGTTTGGTGGTTGGACGGTATTGCCTGCGGGTGCTACAGAGGATCAGGTCGACCAGGCGGTTCGAGGCTACCTTTGGGCTGCTTTACAGGGTCTGTGCTTTCCGGACTTGAACAGTGGCCACTTGGGCGTGAGGATTCTTCCGCATCTGGCGGATTTAGGCCACTTGCGCGATATTAGCTGGGGATCGGCTGTTCTGGCGTATTTGTACCACGAGCTATGCCTCTGCGCCTCTGCTTCGGCGGACAGACAGAACATCGGGGGCGCCGTGTGGATTCTACAGCTCTGGGCTTACGAGCGACTTAGGCCATTGCGACCCCGTTTGGCCGACTTTACCGTCACAGGGGGATTGCCTTTGGGTGACAGGTACATTTTTCGTATGAAGTTATCTAAATTTTACGTTTTTTAGTACGCTTAAAATATAATTTAATAATATGTGCAGATGGGCGGGTCCCAGACAGCGGGAGCGGGGGACACCACGAGTTCCCAGACACTCAGTTTCTCACTTCAGACTGTTATTGGACGGGCTGCGTTACGACGATGTAAGTTTTAATTTTTTTTTTGAATTTAACTAACGTCCTGACAAATGTTAACTAAATTTTTAATTTACGTGCGCGGATCGTTTGGCAGCCATACTCCGACGACGTTCTCCAGTCCATCCCACAGATGTACCTGACAGGGCGACATATCTGGCGTGCCCGAGTGCCAATGATCTACTATCACATCGTGGAGTGGCACCAGCCGGATAGGGTTCTGCAGCAGTTCGGCTTACAGCAGCCCATTCCCCTGCCTGCTATGCAAGATCGGCGCCTTCATAACATCCAGTATCAGGGGAACTACAACTTCGATGAACTGCTCTCAGATTACATTCAGATTTGGAACAACAGAGCGGCTTACGTTGTTCAGGGTTACCAGCTCCAGCGACCACCTCACTACCATTCAGCGTATATGGAGTGGTTTCGGAGCCGCAGCCGGCGTTGGATTACCCATGAGGGCGCAGCAGCCGGACAGAGTGTACGTATTTATTTTATTATTAAATTTCTCTTATTATTGTATACACTGACAATTTGTTTCTTTATTGTAAACAGCGCGACACTTTCGAGATGATCGCCCTTCAGAGAGAGGCGCGTGCGTCTAGGATTGGGACTGCTGCACGCAGTTCTCAATTAGCTTACGGAGAGGAGCGCCGTGACGTCACACTGCCCCCACCAGAGCCAGCAGTTCCGGCTTACGTACTACCTCCTCTTCCTCCCCTGACCATCGATCTGGCTCACATCAGGGGAGCGCGTAGACGGCAGCCTAGAGTCGCCCCGCCTCGCGAGCGCCCGGCAGACCCTATCCCCCCACCGGTCTACTTCCACTTCGATCCTACAGCCACTACAGACAGACGGGGGGAGTACTATGGCCCGACTCAGTACTACGGTTCCACTTCCACTTCAGCATCACAGCCTCCGTGGCATCAGACCTATTTCCCACAGGTTTCATGTCATTTATAATTTAATTTATTGCTTTTTAACTCGTAGTTAAATATATATTTTAAATGTTGCGTTTTTAACTTTCTATTTCAGGGACCCCAGGTATCATCGTATCAGGTCCCGCCTTCGTCGATGCCGTTTTTTGAGCCGTCGTACGGACAGACAGCATATACCACTTCTCTGGGCACACCACCGGCGTCTCAGTTCCAGCAGGCCACACCACCGGCGTCTCAGTTCCGGCAGACCACACCACCGGCGTCTCAGTTCCGGCAGACCACACCACCGGCGTCTCCGTTTCAGCAGGCCACACCACCGCCGTTTGCTGCATCAGATCAGTATTACCGTCCAGCGCCATATACAGATGCTCCACCGTTCACGTCTTTCGATCAGTGTTACCGTCCCACGATGCCTTCGGATGAGCAGCCGTCGACGTCACATTCCCGGCCATCTTCTTCTCACCAGGCCCAGGATCCATCACAGCTACATTTTACACTGTCAGAGTCATGGTTATTCGGTCCGGAGATCGGTTCAGAGGCGTACGAGGAGCTTTTATCACGACCGGATCTCACACCTCCATCTTTTAGACTTCTACCGCCCACACAGGAGGAGACCGGTACTGCACCACCAGCAGCAGACGTTCAGCATTCAGCTCAGGACGAGGACGCCTCCGACAGCGGCGAGAGCCCTCCGGTAGCCAGACAGTTTCACTCGATCACAGACAGCTCGCGGCACCGACGAGAGACTCACGGTTTGAGGGTACAGAGACCGAGGACTCGTAGATATGAGGATTAGATTTCATATTTACCTTTATTTATCGATTTTTGTATTTTAGTATATGTTGTATGTTTACTATATTCAGTATATTATAATCGTTTGTGAAAATTGTTATTTTTTTTATAAGCGTCTGTTAAAATTATTAATTAAATAAAATAAATATTTAAATCGTCAATTTTTGTATTTTTTTTATAAATGTTTGCTAAAATCAGCAGTTAAATCAAACAAGCATTTAAATCGATTATTAATATATCGTTATTATTTTAAATTGTTTTTAGTTATAGTGTATATTAAAATGATATTTTTTTTTAAAATTAAAATTCTGCAATGATTGGGCATTTAGTGCCCAATCATTGCAGCCCCAATGATTGGGGAGACAAATCTGTCTCCCCAATCATTGGGGAAGCACGTTCCGCATTCCTAGAATGCGGAACGTGCTTAAGCAGCTGATTAACAAAAGTTAATCAGCTGCCCACCCGTTCCGCATTCTAGGAATGCGGAACTTCACCTGTTCCGCATTCCTAGAATGCGGAACGGGTGGGACCAGGCACTCTTTCGGAATTAATTCCGAAAGAGGCACTGATTTAGAATTTTGGGTGCCTTTGAGGCACCCAAATATCAAAAACCCTATTATGGTAGCCACAGTCTGAAGATGCGCACTCAAAAGAAGTCCTAAATTGGAATTTGAATTGCATGCTAAAAACAGTGATGATCTTCATATCCCACAATTAACCATCTTCCTTAATTTCATTAAACTTAGATCAATGGTGACCTTAACTAGTGGTACGTTGCGTCAAATAATTGGAAAAATGTATTAACTCTATGCCAATCAACTCACATTATCTATTAACTACAAAATATCCAAAGAAATTCACAGCAAAAGTGCATTATTAGTGGTATTGCCATTATAGGAGTTAGTGGAAATACCACTTAGCAAGAATGAAAAAAAAGTTGCATGTATTTCAAAAGACCAAGTTCAACATCACATCGATCCAACTTTGTATCATTTTTGTGAGTCTGAGGTTCAGTCTTTGAGACAAATCATAGAATGTGTTAGTTGGTCAAATTATTGCTCGTCGCATATTAGCTATATCATTAAAAGGTAGAAACTACTAGTTTAGTCAATAATATATATATATATATATATATATATATATATATATATATATATATATATATATATATATATACACACACACACGTGTCGAGCCTTGTATGAGACAAGTGTAATAACACACGAATCGAACAAATCAAACACCGAAATTTGGTAAAATTCTAAAACAGAATCGAATCACACTTTAAGTTCAAACCCATGTCAAATCAAGTCGAAAAATTCCGGTTCGGTTCGATTAAAAACCGATATTTTTTATTTTTTAGATTAGAAAAATTAAAAAATAATGGGTTAATATTGTTTTATTTATATTAGTATATTTTATCTATTATAAGAATTTTATTATATCTTAGGTATATTAAAAAATAAACAATAAAAAGTACAAATAAATATATTTCTATATATAATTTTTTTAAATTTGTTATTTGGTTTTCGATTAAATCGGTTTTCAAAAAGCTATTACAGAATCAAAAACCGAATATCAAATTTTTGTGTTGACAGAAACATAACCAAATCATATTAACCAAAATTACCAAACCAATATTAGAATTTCGGTTTGGTTTTGATCGGTTCGGTTTTTGCACACCCCTAGTCATTTGTAGTCTAAATTTAATAAACATATGTTTCAGTTCTATCAGTTATTCAATTGGCTTACAAAAAAAATAAACTTTTTTTTTAACTTTTTTCATTTCTAACCAACTACAATATTTTTTAATTAAAAGTTACTTTTCAAAATTAGAGTAGAATTGACTAAATTTAAAAGTCCGATTAGAATTGAATATAATAAAAAAAATTAACTTAATGAATGAATATGTTGAATTCAATAGTTAGCTACAATTAAAACGTAATTTTATTAAAATTAGATTCTAAATTTAAAAAATTAAAAGATTTAGTTAGAATTTAGAAAAAATAAATATTAATCTTGTATTTTCGGATGAATATGTATGAAATCTAAACTTAAAATCTAAGCTCTTTATGGTGTCATTTCCTAATCGGCAACATTATATATTTTCATTAATATGCAAATTAAAAAAATAAGAATATTCATGAATTGAATTATTTTAAAGAATCAAAAAGTAGTAGTATAAAATTTTATCTTGATGAACATTATGTAATTGGGAACAGTTGTCTTAGATTTCATGCCCTAGCTTGCATAAAAGTAAATTCTTCAACCACAGCTTTGATCAATGCAATTTGATGAGAACTTTATTCTTTCAGAACTCATAAAGCTTTGCTGGGATTTACATTATGTAGTTATCTTTTTTCTTCTGTGACGCACTTTCTATTCTGCATTAAGTATTTTTGTTGCTTCAAATCTTTTAAGATTTATTTTTGTGTTAATTTATTTAGTACATGTAATAATTAATCATGAACTTTTCGTAGATTTAGGGTTTAGATATTCTAATCTTATACTTTTCTGTTTCAACTTCTGTAGCTCCTGCTTTAGGTCAATCCAGTCCTCCCGATGCAATGGAATACGTAAATAGACACTAGTAGTATAAAATATTAATTAAAACAAAGTGTAACATCCCTTATCGAAATGTGAGGATAGTTCGAGCGGTTTATAATTCTTAAGATTTATCTACTAAATTAATTTGGATTAACAATTTCCGGCCAGTAGATTGAGCCTAAAAACTAATTTGAACCAGTTAAATCCGGACTATTGATATATACTGTATATCGAAGATATAAACAGAAAACTTGTGTGTGAATAATGAAAGTGATGGATCAAAAGAAGCATATATCATGTTGATGCTAAGTATAATATTTGGCATGAGTACCATGTGATGTGTGTTTCCTTATGATACCCAACTCGGTTTGTCCTCAACTAATTAAGACATATAAAGCAAAATCTCATTGATCCATCTTTGTATATATTCTGTACCAATTATTACATTTACAAATCTCAATTATATGCCTACTCTCATTCAAATTCAATTCTTTGATCTCTAGGTTTTTCCTTTACTTGATCAAGAATCTTATAATTATAAGGGTCCATCGATTCTCTTGTTGCATTCAGCTTTTGTAGGTCACATTTAGTTTATTGTTGAGTACTCATTGTTTTCTTTTCATGATCTAGGATTCTCGGATATGTCTATATATTGTTAATTGAATTCCACCGTATTATTAAGGTCTAATCATCCAAATCTTTTAGACTTTCTTCTATTAGATTCTAGACATTTAAAATCGTCAATTTTACTTTAATTTATTTCTAATTTTTTAATTGTATCCATTTTTTTAAAAAAATGGGCGTTTTTCACTCTAAAAAGATTCAAATATTTCCTTTATATTTTTATAAAAAAATGAGTTCAAATATGTTATTCGATTTTGTTGGAATTTAATTGAATTTGAAAAATAAATAAAATAGTGCCTTATTAGTGGAAATGAGAATATGAAGAGTTTTGTGGTTTTCCCACATTGCTTAGGAGAACTCACGTTATTGAGTTTATATACTGGTAATTCTCATATGGGTTTGGACCCCAAGGGGTATCCAATTTTGTGAACGGGGTAGGAGTTAAATCCTTCCCGATCTACCACGCACGTCGTCCGTTCGGTCGGCCGGCTCGGCCTGGTCTGAGTTGGGTGGTTCGATCCGGTCAGCACTATATTTTTTGAATACGTAATAAATGTTTTTTATTTAATTATGTAACAGTTTTGTTTTCAAATAAAACCTATCCCTTTATCTGATCAAACATTTTTTACTGTTACTATTATTATTTATTATAAAAACGTTTTCAGTATTTATTCACCTATTCATTTCTCTTTTAAACAGCTCTTTCCTTTTGCCTATAAATATTGAAACTTTCTCATTTGTAAAATACACAGAAAAACGAGCAATTACAAAAGTGTTTATCAGAGCTACTATCACAGTACAGTGATCAGTAGTATTTCCGGCTGTTTTATCCTATGGGCGGCGCGGTTGCTTGTCAGCTTCAGGGTTTTAAAAACCGGACCGGACCGGCCAGTGGTGGTCTGAAACTGTGAAAAACCGGATCTTTTGGTTGGACCGGTTGAACCGGATTGAACCGGTAAAAACCGGATTGAACCGGATCGGACCGAATTGAACCGGTAAAAAACCGGCGAATCAGAATTTTTTTTAAATTTTTTAAATTTAGCAAACCGGTTGAACCAGTCATTCAACCGGTTCAACCGGAAACCGGTCATTCAACCGGTTCAACCGGAAACCGGTGGCCTCACCGGTTCGGTTTTTAAAACACTGGCCAGCTTTGCACCACCGAGCTGTATCGCGAAATGTCTAAACGAGAGCGACCTAGTCCGCGACTCAGCCTCGTTACAAATTCCAGCAACTGTTTCAATAGATTTTGAAAAAATAAAAAACATTGATTCAATTTATTTTATTTTATTTTCAATTTTTAACTCTATTTAGAAATAATAGAAATCAAATTTATAATGAATTATTACTTAAATATTATATTTCATATTTCATATTTTTTTAATTCAAAAAGGAGATTTGAAATTCATGAATTTAAACTATATAAATTTAAATTGTAAATTTGAAATTATATAATATTTCCGTACATTTTTAAAATGCTAAGAGCTTATTTAGCCTACGTGCTATATATGAAAGCTAATGTGAACCTTTTCAAGTTGAAAAAATCCAATTTGTTAATTGAAACTAAAAATTATGAACTGGAATAAAATTGACGATTTGAAAATTTAGATATAATCGAAGTCGAAAAGGTGAGGTACTTTTGGATGAAAGCTATTATTAAATTGTATTATATAGAAATGTATTTTTTTTTTACTAAAATGGTTGTTCTAAAATTAGATACAGCAAAAATCAAATGAATAATTATATAAAACATATAAGCAAGTAGAAAAACAGAATAATTATAAAACAATATAAAAATATTTGTGGTTCGACAATTGTCTATATCTACGGAATAAAAAGAATTAGTTAAAAAAATGTATGAGAAAAGTAGAGAATGCAAGAAAATTTATCATTCTTGATGGCACAATAAATAAAGAACAAGCTATGAAGCACAGAAACTTCGACAAAGTTGCGTGTCCCGTTTCGAAAACGTTTTAGAAACCGGAAACTCTCAGAAACTATCGGAAACTCATAAAGAAACGTTTCGGGCCGTTTCCATAAATAAAAAAAATATATAATTATAAATAAATTAAAATATCCTCAATAAATAATTTTTATGAATCAATTACCCACAATTTTTATTATTTACTTTATCTATAACATATTATTTTTGTTGGATTTAATTATATTTGATTTTTTTATTAATTGGCATAAATATATAAATAAAATTTAATATATATATAGTATTTTATAATTTCTAATATTATAAATATATCCTTATATTTTTATTATTTACACGTTTCTCCCACGTTTCGTGTCCTTTATTTTTAAAAATTTGCCGTTTCTCCGTATCCGTTTCCGTGCTACATAGAGAACAAGTCTTTAAGTTTTATTTTCTCATTTTCCTTACACATAACATGGATAAATTAAAATATATTATGTTTTTATGAGTTTCAGTGATTAAAAAATTTATTTTTTTATTTTTTTACTTTTGTTAATTTTTAAAACTAAAATAATAATTAAAATTAACATGTATTTTTTTTAGGGCAACTTTTTTAAAATAAATATACATGCGTCCATTGATAAGCCCTTAAATTCATGGACACAAATAACCTTTCTTTTTTCTTTGTCACCGAGTTTTATAGGATGCCATGTGCCTGCGTCTTAAGGTCTTTCTTCATTACATATAATATAAAAAAAAGGTATAAAAAATTTTTCGTAGTTTTTATGAAAATACATATTAGCTCTTTTACATTTTCAAATACAATTAGACCCTCTTTATTTTCAAATATAACGAATAACTTATTTCGTCTAACATCATTAGAAACACTCGTAAATGACTGATATGTCTCTTATAATCATATAGGAAAAAAGTTTAAAAATAATTTTAATATTTAAAATATTTACTGAAAATTTGAGTGGGCAAGTGTCCAAAAAGTAAGTTAAAAAGGTACATTTGTTCAATTTTAAAATAATGAAGGTTTAACTGTTCGCTTTTCAAAGAACGAGAGCTTAATTGTTTCCAAAAAAAGTAAAAGGGTTGATCTGTATTTTTTAAAAAAAGTTGAGAATATTTTTGTATTTTTTGCCTATAATATATCTACGAGAAAAGACAAAAATAGATGTGTTGATTGAGTGTAAATAATGACTCCTTTAGGCAAAGAGATATTAAAAAATCTCAGTAGGTTTTATAAAAATACAGATCAGTTTTTTTTAGTACAATTCAACCTTTTTATTTTCAAATAGAACAAGTAACCCCTTTTGCCAACATCATTAGAAACACTCGTTAATAGATGACATGTCTCTCATAATTATGTGGAAAAAAAAGTTTAAAAATATTTTTAATATATAAAATATTTACTGAAACATTGAGGGGTAATTGTCAAAAAAGTAAGTTAAAAAGATTTATTTGTTTGATTTTAAAACAATGAGAGTCTAATTGTTCAATTTTGAGGGTCTAAAATACTAACTAACTAAGATTTTACTGAATGTAAAATAAAAGTAAACCAAATAAGAATTTATTGAATGTAAACTAATTAAGATTTTTCAGTTATTAAAAATAAACTAGAAATAAACGAGTGAACGTTTTACCGAAAATAAACTAGATGTCAAGTGAAAGTAAACTTTTGATGAACTAAAAGTAAATTCTTATTAAACTAGTAAACTAATTATAAATCAAAAATAAATTAAATGTAAACTCTTGGTAAATTGATTGTAAATTATTTTTTAAATTTAAAATTTTATAAAAAAGTAAATTGCTGATTAATTTAAAGTAAATTTAGTTAAACTAAAATAATCTACTAAAGTTTTATAATATCAAAAATAAATTTATAATAAACTTATTAATCTAATTTTAAAAAATAAAAATTTATAAGTGGAAAGTTAACCGAACTAAGAGTTTTATTGAAAATAAATTTAAAATAAATTGAAAGTAAATTAAATGATTTTCTTTAAATCTTGTTTTTTCAATTTTTTTTGATTTGCATGTTACGAATATATGATCCAAATAAGAATTTTTGAAGCCCTTTTGACTTGCATGTTAATATTTTCTTATTTAGATGATGTTCCTTAAACCTTAAAATATTGAAGTTTTTCTTCTATATTTTAATTTGGTTGTTTGTTTTTAATGTTTGTTGATAGTTTTCTAACTAGTTGATTCAATGTGAAGAATATGTTTGAAAAGTTTGGAGCTTTAAAAGATCAAACGATTTATCGGTATAGTCGGACGAGATTCAAGTTAAGACACTCGTACCAACGAAATTTTGTTCTTTGTTGTGTGCCAAAATGGTTTGTAAGCGAAATTTTGATTTAATTTTTTTTATTATTATCTTTTACTTGTATTTTTTTATTGTTTCATATTACATTGTAAATTAGACTATTTATGAGACCATGTATTTGCTTGTTGTTACATGACTTGCATGTTTGTACTTTATTCTTGTTTTTCAATAAATTTGATAAAAAGAAAAATATTTTAGTCAAACTGGTGTATTTAGAATTTTTTATTTTGACAGTTATCGAATTTTCCTATGATTTTTCATCTTTTGGGTCATTACTTGTTTTTATAAGTATACCATAAATTATTAAAAAAATAATGGCTTAATATATTATTTAACCCTTAAATTTTATCACTTTGTTTCCGTTCTAAATTAATTTCGTGTTCCATTGAACCTCTTAACTATTTTTTTTTACTATTTAATCCCTCAAACTATACTATTTGTTCTATTTAATCCCTTAACTAAATATTTTTCCCACTGAACATCTATTTTTTTTTACCCATTTGACCTCTCACACAATGTATTAATTTTAAAAAAGATATAAATATGTTTTTTATATTTAAAATAAAAAGTGATGTATTTAATATATTATTTAAAAATCCATTTAAGGATTAATTGCTTTTAAAAATCATGAATGTTAGCATGTTTTGCAATAAAACAGAAATTTAAAAAATTCGTAATTGATTTAAAAAGTTTGAAATTGCAACTCAAAATTTCTAAAATTAAAATTCGAGTTAAATTTATGAAATACTAAAATTTATAATTTTTTAAACAATTAAACATAATTTTAATATTATCAACATATAATAAATTTATTTATTTTATAAATATCGTTAATAAAAAGAGACAAACTCCAAAAAACATTTATAAATATAGTTAATCAAACTATAGTATCGCTAATTTATATATTTATTGTTGAAATATGAAAAAATATTTACATGTTTAAAAAGTAATATAATGTAATTATTTGATCAACTTTAATTTTTTTTTATTTCTACCATTTTCTTTCTAATTTCTACTGTCGTCAACAATTTACTAAAATATTATTAAAATTTTAAATAAATATATTCTTAAAAAATTATATGTCATTATAATATGGTTGAAAATTAAATAATTGTATTTTTAAATAGGTAATGAATAAATTTTTAAAATTTATATGTACAGTAGGTAAAACAATAGCTAAGGAGTTAAATAGAAAAATAATATAGTTGAGAGATTAAATAGAAAAAAAATACTCCCTCCGTCCCGTTTAAGAAGTCCCATATTCTATTTTGAGATGTCCCATTTAAAAAGTCTCATTACTATTTTTAGAGTATTTTTTCATTGAATACCCAATTTTACCCTTATTTTAGTTATCTTAAAAGAGTTCTATGAAAAATTCCACTATCATTAATAGGGGCAAAATATGAAAAAACATGAAAAAATAAGAATAATTAATGTTTTCTTAATTTGTGTGTAAAGTCAAATGGGACTTCTAAAGTGGGACGGAGGGAGTAGTTAAGAAGTCCAATAGATTATAAAATTAGTTTAGAGCTTGTACGAAACGAAATGATAAAGCTTAGGGATTAAATAATGTATTGAGCCGAAAACAATAACTATATCACAAAAAATGATTTAACAACCAAAGAGCATTACTATTATGACGGCCGACATAGTAACGGCATGATCCAAACCATTAACTGCTCTTCAATGGTAACAGGTGTCGTTCAAATGAAGCACCGTCACACTCCAAAAATACCCAACACATTAATCACAAATCTCAAACAGATAATTTTTTTGTTCACAAAAAAAATCAGTTTTATCTCCTGCTTCGCAACTACAAGAAAATAAAAAGAAGAGAGAAGAACATAATAGAAAAAAGAAGAAGAAGAAATTGTTAATATATAACTCAACAGTCGCATGTGGGTTTTATTTTATTTAGTTGTTTAATAGATTATATAATTAGTTGTTTCTTTTAGAAATGTTAATAGATTTAAATTTTGTGTTAATTAATTTGTTGAAATTGCAGGTGAAAATGGAGAAGGAGACACTGTTAACAAATGAGGAATTTTCTTTAGAGCTTCCTGCCCCTTCTGGCTGGAAGAAGAAGGTTACTTATTTTCTTTCTCATTTAATTTTTCTGTGATAATGTTAATTTTTTTTAATGTTAGCTTGAATTGCTTGAGGGGTTTTCAAATTATTTGGTGGGTGGTTTTTCCTTTTCTTTTTGGGGTGTAATTTTCTGCTTAGGGTTTGTTATGTTCTTTGTGCTTTTTTTCTGGGTTCTGTTGAAAACATTAGTAATTTTCGATCTGATTAGGTCAGTTTGTTTTGAATTTTTTGTAGTTTTCTGGGTTGTACTACTTTTGATTTCTGATATTGTAAACCCTTTATTAGAGTATAATCAATTATAGGCTTTTGACTAATTTTGAACTGTAACATATGCTCTGATACTAATTTGTTCCATGTCATTTGGATAATGTTATGTTACTTATATTTTTCCCCTTAACTAACATTCTTTTAGCTCTTAAGTTTTAATAATAATAGAAAATTGCGTACAATCTGCTGAATAAGTGATTCTTTTATCAGTATCTTTTAAATTGATTAGTGGTTCCATCTTTTTGTTGCTCCTAAGGCCTTCATCATGTTAGTGGCGTTTTATTTATTTCAGTATTTTGCTTTGTTGTGCTGTCGATGTTGATTTTTTTTTAGCCGAGTTCAAGTCTACGTGATGCGATTAATTTCTGACCGGTTTGTGGGGCTCACTTTTGTTTTTTTTACTCTTTTATTTGCTTGGGAGAATTTAATTAGGACATGACCAAACTTTTTTTGAGTTATAAATGAGACTTGCATCCTTGAAAAGGACAAAGTGACGAAAGTAGATCTGATTGTTTTTTCTAGGCCAATCTGCCATCTCTTACATTCTCTCCAACAATTTATTTTCCATCCTTTCTTTAGGGGGAAAAGGGTAAGAAATTCCATATATGGGAGTTGGATCACTGTCATTAAACACCAGAGTCATTGGCTAAGAGATTATTTGGTTAAGGATGAAAATTTGCATTAGTCATTGTATGTTTGGTTGACATATGGTATTAAATTAGTATTTCTCATTATCTTACAAAGCAACACAGTGTTATTGCTAGAACATGGAAAATAAACTCCAGGATTACATGTTTTCTAAAACAAGAGGAATCAAAAATCCATTAGCTGCACCTTTGAATATGGCGTTTATTTCATTTGCTTTTACAGGCATCATGTGCTTGGCTATTCTGTATCTGGCCATCTATATACTCTAATTAAGAAGTGCATGTAAGCGGTGATGGAACAGTTTATTGTGATCAAAATTTTCCTCAGTTTCCAAAGTTAGCTATATCCGGTGTTTAGGCTACATTTTAATTCTTTCTGGGTCAGCTGATAAAAGGAGAACTTTCTGTCACCTTGTGATTTCCTCATTTTTCCTTGCTTATGCGAATAAATTGTTACTCAACAACCTACTACTTTCAGGAAGTGAAGGTGTGGGAAATTGTATTAGCCAACTTGATTTCGATTTATCTTCCTAGTCACCCTTTTGAAGTCTCAGCTGATTTGGGCAAGGAGTCTCCTTTTCTTTTTCTTTCTTGCTAAAGTAGGTTAAGATTGCATTTACTTGGGAACATTTTATGGGCACAATTAAATGAAAATGTTTAATTGATCAAGGCCTTAAATTCTCATTCGCCTAAGATTCAAATGACAACATTCCTTTTTAGGATGGGTAGCCAGTATTGATATCTTGGAATTATCTATGTGATCTTCCTTCCTATATGGTTCTTTAATTTCTTGAATTCGTTGTAGTTAGTTACTTGTCACCCTAGATCCTGCGTCATCAAGCTGTATCATGAATTGGAATCATAGCATTCTATTCTATCTTGTACTCTTACTGTATAAACCATGTATCCAAGTACATCTACATTTGATCTTCTTCTGCTTGAGCTGCAGCAAACTGTTATGGCAGAAATTTCATTTTGTCTCTTCCATTCTTCTAAAGGACGTCTTTCATCTTGTCTCGATCCATGAACAAGGCCAACTAGCACAGAAACTTTTCAACTCGTCTTAAAGGATTTCTTTAACATAGTATTGGCCAGTTTTGCAATTATCTTCTGATCTCGTGTGTTTGTCAAACCTTTCAGTTGTATATCTGACTCTTTAGATACTTTTTTTTATGTTTTCTAATATGCGGTGTATTCTGCAAAGAAATTTGATTACTTCCCCAAGGCATGAACATGCCTGTTATGGATGATGTCTATTGGACATCATGGAGCCAGGGGTTACTTTCATGTCTCACAACTGAAAGTTGGAGGAAGGTTAGGGAGCTTTTTCGTTTTTACAGATTATTCAACTTATTAATTTATTTCCATATCTTTATCATCCAGGAAGCTTAAATAAATTATTTCCTTAAACCTTCAATGATCAGCCGAGTAACTTGATAACTAGAAGTAGTCCAGCTACTTTAAATACCTATATATATGTTGTGACAATCCCATCTAATGAGAATTAGAAGGTCAACATGTATATTTTTAAAATATCTTAAAAAGAAAAATATTAGGTTACAATTTTGAATATTTGGTTTGCAGAAAGCAGTTGATGCAACATCTACTTGAATATGATTTTATAGCTGTAGTTCGTAAAATACATTTTTGTCCTGTGAAATGTTTTTCCTGAAGTTTATCAATGGCCGTCTGCAATGTGTATTTAGCTGTACCTAAGGCTTGGACCTTTGATTAGAATATGATTAGATTTGAAATTTCTTATCCTGCATGTTTTTCCATGCAATAATTTCAGTTAATTAGTTTGTAATTTGATGGTTTACCCGGCAGTTTATTGGCAAGAAGAGTGGAACACCTAGGAAAAGTAAGATTGTATTCACTGCTCCAGAAGGAGAGGAAATCACTAGCAAAAGACAGTTGGAGCAGTATCTCAAAAAACATCCTGGGGGTCCAGCTGCATCTGAGTTTAACTGGGGCAGTACTGACACCCCTAGGCGATCGGCTAGGCTGAGCGGCGGGAAGGAAAAGGAAGCTCCAGCCCCAAAAAGTGAACCTGCAAAGAAGCGAGGCAGGAAATCTTCTGCTTATGAAGAAGAGAACGAAGAAACTGAAACTGCACCGGAAGCAGCTGAGGAGACGACTGAAACTGATAAGGACGGTGCAGAAGTAGATGCTGGAAAGGAGGATGAGAACAAAAGTATGCCACAAGACGGTGATACTAAAATGGAAGTAAACCCTACTGAAGAAGTTAAAACTGATCAAAATGTTGATAAATCTAATGAAATTGAAGAAGGAAAAGGCGAAGTGGAGCCTGCGCACTCAATTGGAACATCTGAAACTTCAGGAGTACCTGAAAAAGAAATGGAAAATGTAGAGGACGAAAAGGTTCAAGAAAAGGAGGAACAACCAGAGGGTGATGCACCTAAAGAAAATGTTTCTAAGGAAGAAGATAAAGCCAACACACCTGTTAATGAGAAGGATAGAGTGGACAAAGAGAAACATGACTCGAATATTCCCGAGTCAATAGGAGAGGCAAAGGATAAAGGAATACTGAATAGTGTGAACGAGACACTCGATTTCACAGGTTTTGAGGAGGTGAACGAGAAGACACAAGGAGAGGTAATTGCAAATGGAAGTGGCGGCAGTGATGCGAAAGCTTGAATTAGTACATTAATTAGAGGTGGCTTCTTCTCTGTCATCCTTTGCTGACCTTTTAGATTGCACAGATCGTCAGACGACAGTAGCTACCTGCCCCACCCCACCCCACCCTGATTGTTAATTTAGACATTGCTCTAATATAGAGTAACAGGTTTAGATGTATAGCAGCTTCTCATTGCTAAACTCGGTCATTATACTAGTATGAATCATATCTCAGATGGTGGTAACATAATCACCTACACACTTTGTAATAAGTTGCTTCTGCAGATTTATGACCATGATGTTGAGAATTATCTATTTCTTTTTCTCTGCCATTTTCATTAAAGTAATTCAGTTGAAGGGTTGAAGAAACATCAAAAACAGAAAGTTCTGAAGGAAAAAAAAAGACATAAGACAGCCTCTCCTTAAAGACCTTTTAGCTGACCAACAAGCCCTGTTAAGGTTGTCCAATTCTCAAATGCTGTTGCTGATGACACAAATGCTGTTTTGGAAGATTCAATGTCGTTTTTCACAACTGCAAAAAATCAAATTATGTTTTTGTAAGTTGAGATGTGTTCTATTCTTAGAAATTCATAGTAATAATTAACATCAGTGTCAGGTTTTACTAAACAATACCTGATGAAATCAGAGAAGCTAGAGATGAATTAAAGGTATCCACTTGATCCTTCTCTTCAGGACTGTTGCTCAGCTGTTAATTTCCATAACACAAAACACAAATCAGACTCCGAATTGTTAATTATCGTAATTGAGCGTTAGATGACTTAACCGTCAGACGATTCTAGACTCGTATTTAAAGCTTTATTATCATGTGGAGCCAATGTGTAACTGTAACCACAGACTTGCTTTTTACCTTTGATAAAGCTAAATTTGCCTTTTGGACCCAATCTGTATCAATTTTTCCCTCAAGAACTGAATTTGCTGCAGATAGATCATTGTTTTCTATGGCTTGGCCTACTTTGCTCAGCTTGTATACTACATCTTGCAAATACGCTGCACCAAAGTTCATATCTTACCATTAATTATGACGCTATTAATAGAACAAAACATGAAAATCAACTTAAATCAAGATTACATAAAACATGGGTTCTGCTTATCATCAATATTGCAGCCTTGCAGGGAATATAAAAAAAATACTTACATGAACCTAATTATGTGGCACTGTGGCATTATTGGATTTGGACATGATAAGCAATCTATAATGAGCATTAACCATCATCAATAAATGTGGTATCTATTGATTTGTTAATTACATTCAATAATGTCACGTAATTAATAGATAATTTATAATCTTACACGGTAAACTAGAATCATACAAGTATTTTTACGGAAGTATAAATCTTCAAACAAAAAATGGAAAACGACAAGTTTCCGTGAAATATAATTTAACATGGCATGATTAAATAATAAAGGAGAATTAACCTTTCTCTTTATTGGATGAATTAATAACACCTTGTCTTTCAATTCTCCTGAGTCGATCCCTTTTGACTTTCTCCATAAGCTCATCGTCCTCGTCAGCTTCTAATATAGCAGCATTACCTCTACTAGTCAATGAGAACACAAAGCCAGTAATGAAGCAAATTGAAAGATTTCTTTTAGTTAAATTTGGAGAAGATGGTGACTTATCACTCAAAGCTTTGCATAATATTATTTGTTTCTTTGCATTATTTTTCTGTGTGCAAATTGATAAAGATGGTGCTAGTGAAGATGACGGTGATGATGAGGAGGGTAAATTGGTGGAGATAAATGAATTTGCAGTTGAGAGAAATGATGATGCCATTCTTGAGTTTTTTTAGTGATTTTGATTGTGTTTCTCGTAAGTTTTGTTTTTTGGTGGGAAAATTAGAGGTATTGATTGATAGTTTTGCAAGTGTTTGTAGTAGAGGATAAGGTTTTGGTGGATTTTGTAATCTGATCCAGTCATTTTTTTTGGCAAAATCCATCTTGAAGTCCCGGTATTTTACTTCTTTTACTAAAAAAACCCTACTCCAAAAACATTGTCTTTCAAATCCCTATATAGTAGACCCTCTAATAGTTAATATTCAATAAATTAATAATTGTAATAATTAATAAAAAATTGGGGGAACCAGCTTCGCTCCACTTCGGATAATTAATAATTCTATTATTTAATAATTAATAAAATTAAAAATATACTCTGTAGAAATATTGATTATTAGAGAGATTTTTTTAAAAAAATATATAACAATTGATGATTTATTTGGGACAACACTAACCTTAATTCATAAGATGGAAGCTGAAATACCTCAAACTATGACTTTCTTGTTTATTTGAATTTTTTTAAGGGAAGTTATTAAATGAACAAGTAAAAGTAAGTAAAGCATCTCTAATATAAAAAGATATTTAAAATTATTTTATTTTATATAACTTTTTGATAATTATTTTTTGATTAATATCAAATTGATATTTTTTGAACTGAATATAAAATTATTTCTTATATATTAAGTGATTGTGAAGTTTATTTAGTTAGCTTTTTTATAATATAATATTAATATTAGATATACGAATGCAGATATTTTAAAATATATTTTATAATTTTTTTATACAAATTTAATAAATTAATAATTCTAATAATTAATAAATTTTTGATCCACCATGTATATTAATTATTAGAGGATCAACTGTATTTGAAAAGTTTTGATTTTCATGCCTTTTTTTTGTGTCTGAAAAACAAATTATAAGTAGAAGAGACTGGAAAAACATAAAAAGGAATATAAAAATTGAAATTTGGCAAATATAAAAACTGAAACGATTGACTTTTTTGAATTAGGAATTCCTGAATAAAAATGATAAATTACAGAAATCTCAGAATGAGTTAATCAGTTTTTCTTTCAATGTTCAAGGGTATTCTTGTCCATCTATTTTCTTTGCTTTAGAAATTTGCTACTTTGCTCTCTCGAAAAAAAAATTAGTGAGACTATTGGAATTTTTTACTTTTTGGTTGAATTGCATAAATTTTAATTATAGCTATAATGTATTTGAATATGATATTCCAAGTCAAATAGATAATTGATAACATAATATAGACGAAACAGCTGCAAAAATCCAAGAATTAGACACAAAATTGTCATAGCCCAGTCTCGGCCGTAACATCCGAAATCAAGAGCCTACATCTTCTTATTCCGGCTCCAAAACCTAAAGTGGCCCGCTTTTCCTAGATCCAGACTACCCGAGATTAATTCAAGTCGGAATGTTGTGTCTTAAACCCGGAGAAGGAATCAAACCAATATGCCTGAACTCGGTCCTAAGGTATTGGAATAAAGAACTCCAAGGATCTTTTGACAAGAGATTCTCTGACAATGGAACGTCCGATAAGGAAATATTTGGCACCCTACGAATACCGCCTCTGTATATCACGCACCTAACAAAAAAAATAACCGAATGGAACACGCCATCACCTTCAAACTCGGCCACATCATAACAAACTCGGCCAGGTAAGAGGTAGTAGGGTTAATGCTTTTTTTCACACTCTATAGTTATCTTTCTTTGAGATGAATCCTCTATTTCAAAGATGGTGATGGATTTGGTGAAATTTCAAACTACAAATGCCTTTGGTTTTATTTAATTTTTATTTTTAAAATATGAATTTACATCTAACTATTTAACTTTTTGATTTTAATGTAATAGTCTTGTAATTTTAGTATTCGGTTATGCATCTCTAAAAATTAATTTATATTATTATTTTAATATAATACTCGTAGTCTTAGTGATTTTCGAACCGAATTGTACCGAACCTTTTTTCTGGGATGAGTTCTTGTTTGTATATCTTTATTCTATATTTTTTTTTTATCAAATTCTCATTTTATAGCTAGCACAGTTCCTTATTTATGTGGGAGTTATAAATGTTTTAATTCATTTGCCGTGATGTTCATAAATGGTTCAGATCAAAGATTTAAATCTTTGAACTGTTGGAAACGTTAGAACCGGATCTTCGAACCGAACCGTACAGAAAATATAATTCTCAGACCGAACCAAACCGATTTACAGTAAGATTCTAAAGATTTTATTTTACCAATTCACGACATTTAGTACGGTTCCGGAAATTTACCAATCCCCAAATTTTCCTGAACTGTGCACATCCGAATTTTCGTTATCTTCAATTAAGTTTATAGGCTGCTACTATTTCAAAATGCTAATTTAAGTATTCAAGTGTTCATCGAACTATGTACTGCCTTTTAATAAGCAATCTAAATTAATTTTGTCTTTCAAATTTTGACAAAAAATTATGTTTCATTATTTATCTTTTAAAATTATAATGTTTTGATGTCCGTTTCGAATCGTTATCATTTTGTCGTGCTAGTCAGATCATAAAAAGATATGGTTGATAAAATTAAAAGAATCATTTGTGAAGTACGTAGCTTCATTTTGAGAAGCTTACCTCGTCAAAAAGATAGATTATCAAATGGGATGGTGAGGCGGACATCCATGAAGTTGGGACAGTTTGAAGAGGGTGAATTTGTTAGTTGCTCCACCTGCTAGCTATTGCCATCACTTAACTCTAATTTAGTTGCTTAATTAGTTCAATATATTGCTAATTTAATTGCCTTACAACCCTTTTTATGGAGTTTAACAAAAGAGAGGATCGTAAGAAAGTAAAAGATTCCCTTAATGTGATGTGTAAGATGGCAATTGGCAATCAAAAAAGGCCATACTCTTACGATCGAACACCATTACCTCATGCCACCTCTAAAGATTAACCTTTTGGGTCACATTTTATATGGTAGTGCTAATAATAATATTAGCTAGTAAGACACCTTCTCTTTTGAGGTTTCTAAAGTCATTAAAATATAATTATATAATTTAAAAATGGAATGAAATAATTAAGAAAACGATTGATATTTGTTTTTTGAAGGTAAAATAATAAATGATGCTTAATGGTTAAGAGAATGTTACTTTTTTTATTTGTTTCCATAGATTTGCCTCACTATAGTACCCACAATTCACCAAAAATCTCAAAAGAGAAGACAAGGAGACAACGATTATAAAAATGTACACCAAAAACCAAACAAATATATATAAAAAAATTATCCTTCAAAAATAAATTATAAAAATGTATATATACAAACGAGGAGACAACGATTTTACAGTTAAAGAATTAGATATTAATGTCCCTTCACGAGAGATATGAGAGGTTTTTAGTGTGTTGTCTATCAAACAATCTAACAATTTGTTCTCTTTTTGTCGACAAGATACTTCGCGGATAAACCAATTGTTTATTTTTTTGTGTTTTAAAAAAATTGAAACAAAAGAAGTATATTAATTTTTTTTCTCCGAGCTAGACGTTAGATAGATATAGGCACTTAACATTTACAACAATTATTATTTACAAACTACAATTATCTCATTATCAACATATGCATTGCTTAACAATTTGAGTCGTCTTGACGGAACGATGCTGCATCCGACGTCATAGTCTTCCATCTTATTTTTTTTAATCTTTCGTCTTCATTCATGTAGTCTTTTATTTTAGTCTTAAATGAAATATTAAACTTTTTAGGTTATCTAGTTTATTCAAAATTACATAAAGGGTATTATGTTTCAAATCGTTAAATAAAGGTCACTCAATTTTGATTTTATTATGACGGAAGGTCACCGTTGTACAAAAGGGTCCTTGAGTTTATCGCGAATTACAAAAAGGGTATTGAGTTATACTTTTTGTTAAAAAAAAGATATTAAATTATACATACTTTTGTAGTCCTGGTATGCGGATATTAAACTCTCTAGGTCACTGAGTTATTCCAATATTACAGAAAGGATACTAAGTGTCAAATCGTTAAAAAATAGTCACTAAATTATCAAATTATATCACGGGATGTCACTCGAGGCAAAACGCATCAAACCTTTTGCATTTTATCCTACGTGGCATCCCATAATTACAAAAAGGTGTATAATTCAGTATCATTTTTTAACAAAATGGTATAACTCAGTACCCGTTTTGTAATTTGCGATAAATTTAATGACCTTCTTTTAAGACGGTGACCTCCTCTAAAAATATTGAAATAACTTAATGACTCAGAGAGTTTAATATCCCCTGGTATGTCATGTAAACAAAAATGCAAAAGGTCAATTTGTTTTAGTTCGGGTGATTTCTCGTTGATATAATTTGAAAAGTTAGTAATTTTTTTTAATATTTTAAACTTAATATCGTTTTTTAACATTTTAATTTGATATTTTTTTTATAATTTCAAAAAAAAATTGAGTGATCTGACAAGTTCAATATCCATCTTAAATGCCTTACCACTTGAGCTAGAGATAAATGATAAGAAGTTTTAATTGGCTTTTACCACGCATGTAGAATTAGATCTTTACAAATTAAATTGGAAACCTCAATCTTAAACTATCAGTATTTCAGTGAGAAATTTTTAAAACCTAGATTTACATGGTCAAAATACAACGTAAACATTTTGAAATTCAAATTTATACATTTTGAAAAATAAATTGACTCCAATACTTCAACAAGGACAAGAACTGAAAATTAATTACTAAATAAGTTAATAAAATATATAAAATTGAACAAACCAAAACTAAAGCCCACACAAAACCCCCACTTACCTTACACTAACACCAACTCAAAAAGTCTCCAAGAAAACGACCGCCAAAACCAAATTATTTTGTTTCAGTCTGCAATTATTAACCCAGATTTTGTATTTAAAGATTGTATATTTTCTTTGAAATACTATAGATTATACACAATATATATAAGGAAAGATTTAAAATTTGATGGAGAAGAGTGAAAAAGTTGGAATTTTTAGTTTATAGAAAGTGGAAAATGTTCGAATCTTTATCTTTTGATGTCTTATGGCATGCAATCAGAAGCAGCAGAAGAGGAGGATCAAGATCAAGAACAAGAACAAGAACAAGAACCAGCATTTCAATTGTGTAACTGGATTTTCTTTCTCAAAACAATTTCTGTTATCATCTAAAAGAAAAGTTATTTAATTTTTGATTCTTTTTTTTCCTTTTTTACTAAAGAAAATGAAAAGCTGTTACAGTATTTATTGGTTCTTCTTCTTGTGCCTCTTCTTTGCTTCGATCATTGGTACTTTCTCTTCTCTTTAATTGTACTTAGTTGGAATTTTTTTCTGGGTTTTGAATTGATTTATATTTGTTTGTGATTTGCTTTGGTTGATCTTTGATTTTGATGGAATGGGATCAATTTGGATGGATTTTTATTGTGTTTCAATTGTGATCAGTTTTTCTAGCTTTTGATGGTTTGAAAGTGTTTTGACTACAGTCAACTGGAAGTTTTTTGTTTCCATTTATGGTTTCCCTTACTGTTTTTGGGTCATTTAGGTCATCTTGTTGTTTAGATTACAAAAGAGTAGAGGAAATTTTGTGGAATTTTACTGGGAATTATGGTTAATGAATTGATTCATATAATGTTTATGAGATGTAATTTAGTAAAGCTCTGTGCCCATGGATGATTAGTTTGATTCTCTTTCTGTAGTTTGTGAACATGATGAAATGTTTTGGAGTTGTAATGAAACCCTCTTCTAGTCCATTTTAATGATCTTTTTTTTGTCTTCCGAATTTCATTATATTGCATCTCAGAAAAGAATAATATATACTTTTGTTATTAGCATGTTGTGTTTTGTCAATTTAAAGTAGAGCATAAATCTGTAGTTCTTTCAGTGAAGTGTTATCAATGATATAGTGGGAAAACAGGTGAATATATGCGCCTTTCTTCCTTGCAAACATACAAAATCCTAGTGTTTAGTCATAATTGACTCCACGAAACATGACTAGTTCGATCTAGGGTTCACTTGAGGTAGCATGGACAC